>NW_015389090.1:202623-217355 GCF_001527695.2 Protobothrops mucrosquamatus | reverse complement strand
AAGCCTAATAATAATATTATACTATTGATCTTTTAATTTTTTTCAAATGGATCAACATGATATCCTGCATTTCTTATAAATTTGCTTTTTAGGAAGATCAGCTACAAAATACAAAACCATAAATTGGAATTTATCTGCTTTGTCACTAGATGGTAGCATTGTTTCAGGTAAACTGAAAGCCTGTGTCAGAGGAATGTTAACAATTTTAAAAAATCCATTGCTGAGAGAAGTTTCAATTTGTTATTGCTTTAATTGGAGTAGCAAATTTAATTTCTGCATAACTAATAATGGATTGAAACTCTAAAATCAACTGATAGTGTTAAGCTATTTAAAAATTCATTCTGTTCTGTAAATAAAAGACATTACTTATTCCTTACAATCCAGGGCTGAACACATTTATTTCTTTATGAACATTTAGTCATTTGTGAAAAAAAAATCAGTTGAATGACAAATCAGATCCTGAAGCAGTGGCAGTGAGGATAAAAAGTGGGTGTCACACTCTTCCCATATGAAGAAGGCAAGAGAAGATATCAGAGTTTTTTGCCTGGCACACAGTATTCACACAGAATACTATTGTTCAGAAAGAGGCTTACTTGACAGAAGACTGTCAGGTACAATTTATAGCTAGATTAGCATTGTTATTACCAACCCCCACACTCCAAAACTAAAAAAAAATGAAGTTGTGTGTATAGATTTGTCCAATGCAACTGTTGAAAGAAAAATCTTCATCAGGGTCCAGTCCAAGCCAGGAATAAACAAAATGGAAACTGCTTTAGAAAGAAGGTTGTGGTTTATTAAAGAGCAGAGCCAGACAGAAATGTGGCTCTGGGAAAGCTGACCACATGTAGCAGGGAGTGGTGGGTTTTTATACCTTCTTGGGCTTTGGTGTTTGAACTTTGGCATGAACTTTGACCTGAGCTTTTGAGCATGTCCTTTTGGTATTCTGATGGTGGATTAATCCTATTATGTCCTAAAGGTCACGTTTTTAGAGTTTGGGTGGGGGGTGTAGATTTTAAAGGTCTTTGTCTTTCTAATCTCATCAGCTCCAAGCTTTCTGACCCCAACCTTTCTGAATCGAATTATCAAATCTGCATTTCTACAGACCTGGCCTCTTCCTAGTTTCTCCTTGGGGCTATTAAGAAAACTGGGCCTGCTTTTCTGTCTGTTAATATTCCCAAAATATTTCTTTCTCAGGGGAGGGGGGATGCTGTCCTCCCACATAGCACTCTATATAAAAAACAAGACTGATATGTTCCAGCTCCATGGTTTTCATTTCTGCCTTTCTGGGACAATAGGAACTTGGCTTTCCCTTGACGGTATTAGAGGCACTGCAACTGTATTGACATAGCATTCTATTTGGCTTGCTTCCTACCTTGCCAACTTGTTTCCATAAAGAAATAGCATAATAGGCAAGAAAAACCAAATGCACAGGTATAGTATAGGACAGGGGTACGCAACCCAAAACACTCAAAGAGCCACTTGGACATGTTTCCCACCGAAATCAAAACACTGGGAGCCGCAAAACACTTTTTCCTCTTTCTCTCTTTCTCTTTCCTCTCTTTCTCTTTCTCTCTCTCTCCCTCTTTTTCTGTTGCTCCTTCTCTCTTTCTCTTTCCTCTTTCTCTCTCTCTTTCTTCTTTCTCTTTCCTCTCTCTCTTTCTCTCTCTCTCTTTCCTCTTTCCTCTCTTTCTCTTTCTCTATTTCTCTTTCTCTCTTTCCTCTCTTTCCTCTCTCTTTCTCTCTTTCTCTTTCCTCTCTTTCTTTTTCTCTCTCTCTCTTTCCTCTCTCTTTCTTTCTCTTTCCTCTTTTTCTCTCTTTCCTCTCTCTTTCCTCTTTCTCTCTCTTTCTTCTTTCTCTTTCCTCTCTTTCTTCTCTCTCCTCTCTCTCTTTCTCTTTCCTCTCTCTCTCTTTCCTCTCTTTCTCTCTCTTTCTCATTCCTCTTTCTCTCTTTCCTCTCTCTCTTTCTCTCTTTCCTCTCCTTCTTTCTCTCTCTCTTCTCTCTTTCCTCTCTCTTTCTCTCTTTCCTCACTTTCTCTTTCTCTCTCTCTCCCTCTCATTCACTCTTTCCTCTCTCTCGTTCCTCTTTCTCTCTTTCTTCTTTCTCTTTCCTCTCTTTCTCTCTCTCTCTTCTCTCTCTCTCTTTCTCTTTCCTCTTTCTCTCTTTCCTCTCTCTCTTTCTCTCTCTCTTTCCTCTTCCTCTCTTTCCTCTCTCTCTTTCTTTCTCTCTCCCTGTCTTTCTCTCTCTCTTTCCTCTCTCTTTCCTCTCTTTCCTCTCTTTCCTATGCTCTCTCTCTTTCCTCTCTTTCATATGCTCCTGCATATGAAAGTTTTTTGGCCACCTTCTTTATTACTTCTATAAGTTTTTAAAGATCAACTCTCAGCACAGTTCTTTCTGTCAGAGGAAACAAGAAGAAACAGGAGAGTCTTTGACTTTGCAGATACGTCTTGTTCAGACCTGGTGCCTCAAGCATCCAAACTTGTTCCATACCCCTTAGCATGACATAAGTAGTAAATGTGAGAAAATCAGCTTGTGTAGTACACATTCTAAGTCATTTGGGAGGTAGGCATGCAGAGACGGACTATTGTCTATCTTAAGAATGTATTCCAGACTTTAGAGAAGATTTGGCAGCTGGCAAAACCTTTAAAAACCTACTTGTCATAAATAGAAAAAAGCTTTGTTGTTAAATAAAGCAGCAAGAAATTTAAATGATGTTTTAATGAGAGATCCTAAAAATTTCACCTATATAGGACTTGCATAAGTCCATTGATACAGAAACTAAAAGATGAGCAAGGATACATTCTTTTGTATGGAAATTAAGCATGTAAGACCCCTATTGGCATCACTTTTAACTTGTGCTGAGTATCCTCATGAGCAATACGATTAGCACAGTAAGTGTCAATCAGTGTAGAGAAGTAAGGAGATGACTATGACATAAATATACAAGAACTGTTATCTCTGCAAAGAAAATTTAATCACACTAAGTACTAGAAAGTAAGATAATATTCAAAAGCGGCTCAAGCAAAATGCCTCTCTAATTTACTAAAATATAAGAAAATATGAGGAAGGGAGGAATAGCATAATCAGACTTGCAAGATTATATTATTATAGCCTTTCTAACTAAAGTATTACTCTGGTCTTCTTACAGAGTTGGTTTTCTGGTTTGGTCTGCCTAATGGGGGTGACAATCAATGAAAGAAGTGGCTAGTTTATACCATAATAATTCATGGGGAGTCAAAGATAAGAACAGCTTTAAGTCAATGAACATAAGGATCCTAAAAGGTCATCTAGAATATTTTTCTACCTAATCTGGAGAACAATATCTTGATCAGAAATTGAAAAAGGGCCAGAAGTTCTAAACATGTCTTTATATTATATGCCTAGATTTATCTTCATGGCGCTTCTCTGAAATTAAATAAGCTATACGTTTTGGAGAGTTCCCTGTTTTTACAGTGTTATGGTAGTAAGAATAGTTTAACCCCAAATAAACCAATGATTGTTTGGGCTTAAAACCTTGTCCTGGCTTTCTATTGATTAATTATGGTGTCACACACTTCCTCTGTTGGGTCAATTAACTACTGGTTGAACACGAATGCTATTGATATTGTAGAATACTGGGAAATTTTGAAATACTGGAAAATATTCTACAGTATTGTAGGATACTGAGGCAATAGTGGGCTTGCCAATGTATTTCTTGCTGCTCATCAAGCTTCAAGCCTTACCTAATCTTATTTCATTTTTTAGATTATTTAAATTTTAAAAGAGAAATTGGAAACTGGCATGTAGTAAAGCAATGCAAAGCAAAGCAAATTTTGTTGAATTTAACCAACAGTGCTTCTGGGTTCCACATAAACTCAAAGAACATTGCACAGAAAATTAAATTAGTGTAACTGCAGCCAGGGACTTTGTTATCTAGCATGTGGGTGTTTTGTGATCTGCAGTGACAACCTTTTAATCAGAATGTCCATAAAATACACACAACATTCCGGAAGTCAAAAATGGTTGGAGATAGCTGCTATATCCTTCATTTGTTAAAATCTAGAAGGACAATTTTTTTTAAAAAACAAAACAAAACTGAAATACATTTCCTATAGATAACTGTTTGCATATTACAAGTTAATCATTCCTCTCTGCTAAATTAAAAACTTGTTCAGAAAATATTTCCTACAACTAACTTCTTTAATAAACAGCTTAGATTTTTCTTATTAAGTTTTTACAGTTACAGTCTTCACACATACATACAATATTTATGCAAGAGACAGTAATTGTCTCCATCTGTCTCTTAAATAAATATGTTAGATACTGAAAATAAGTTAGATATAGCCAAAATGTTTTTATTGTACTTATGTCATGATTCCGATAGATGAAACCCATCAAAAGAACTTCAAGGCAAAATTCTTCCTTAAAGAACATTTTATTCAGGAAACAAAGTATCAGCACTACATAGTTGAACCCAAAAACTAAATTCCCTTCCCCAAGTACAAAGTAACAAAGTACAATTCCCACCCTCAATGAACTGTCATAAATCACATTCCCCAACTAGAGAAAAGCTCAGGCTTCCTCCCCAGCTCCCCAGCCCGCCAAAACGTTATCAGCTTATCCTTGGGTTCCCACAGCAGTGTTATTGCTATGACTAGCTGAGCTTTCATTCCAACCCCCCTCCCTGCTGCACCTGATTACTTAAAAGCAAGAAAAAGCATAGAAAAGGAGAAGAGAAAATGGCTGTGTTTTCATCAGTTGTTAAAGCGGGAACATCCAATGTTAGCAGCATTGACAACTTACTTAAAAGAGAGAATGGAACTATGAGCAACACTACTATTACTGTTATTGTTATTGTGTAATCTTTTTCTGACAAAAACTTAGCAAATGCTGGTAATTTAGATCAATTTAAGTTTTATACCAAAGGTAAGAATTGTCAAAATATTACCATAATATATGTCTGATTCTAAGAACACTGTTTTTAATAAACTATATTGTCAGTCAAATAATTCATTTTTTTCCATCTGTTTGGACAATCCTATTGTTATCACCTAGTGTTCTAATAATTATGGGGAAAACATTTGTCAATTTATTTCATAATCTTTTTTTATTTCAGTTGCTAAGTCTTGATATTTTAAAATCTTTTTGAGCTGCTCTAGTATCATTGCCAAATCTGTAAGTTAAGCTTGCTATTCTTCAACTCTGGTGATGTCCAGCGTATTATGTTCTAAATATGATCTGTCTGAATTTGGAAACCTCATAACATATTTCTGGAGCATTTTATCAACATTATGATCAGATTCACACTATTTGCATGAATATCAATGTATCATTTTTATTTATTTGTTGTAAGCTATCCTTTGTCTCCTTGTAGCAAGATGGGGGGCAAATAAATGTAATAAATAAATATTTATTTTGCTTTCAAATTAATAACAAAAGAAAAAAGAACAAAACACAGAGATAATTGCAATGGATACATTCTCAAAGGAAAAAATGCATAAAAATGGGTTTTTAAAAAAATACAAAAAAATAGAACAGAAAAAAGTATCAGAAAATTTGCTTCTGATATTTAATACTTCACGATAAGTAAGCATGGTGATATAGTGCCAGATTCAGAAATCCAAATCCTCCCTTATTAACTGGTTTGTTTTAGAATTACAATTCTTTTTTAAGGTTTGCTTATTTCCTGAGTAATGGACATTGACGTCAAAGGAAGAAAGGGATTGTTCTTTAACAGTATAACAGGTTGGAAGGGACCTTGGAGGTCTTCTAATCCAATCCCCTGCTCAGGTAGGAGACCTTATACCATTCTGGACAAATGGCTGTCCAATCTCTTCTTGAAAATCTCCAATGATGGAGCACCCATCGCTTCTGAAGGCAAGCTGTTCCACTGGTTTATTGTTCTCACTGTCAGGAGATGTTTCCTTAGTTCTTGTAATTACATTTCCTATAATGATGTTCTCAGAATCGAAAATTTCTAAACAAAGGATCTATTTTCTGAAAATATTTTCCAGATATATACATGGGATTTCCTCTCAGCCTATAAATTATTCTGGGAATAATATTCATTTTGAGAGCACCCACCTTTCCTCAAAGGATGAAATTTAATGATTCCCATATCTGAAGAAATCTCTCTATGTTTTATTTATATTACATTTTGCTAGCTGAGTTATATCCTTTGGCAAAGATATAAATATATGTCAAGCCCAATCTAGAAATGACACAGTGAATTCCAGTTGCATTCAACCCTTCATTTGCTTATACCTATTGGACAGAATCTTGCCAAACCAAAGCTGTAACCTTCTAACCCAGAAGCTCCCCAACCTTTTGGGCACCAGGGACCGGTTCTGTGGAGAGAGGGTGCATGATTTTGTGTGTTGCCTGCATCCCATGGATGGGGCTTTGCTTGCTTGTGTGGACCAGTTGCTGGTATGCCACGAACCGGTACTGGTCCATGGACCGGGGGTTGGGGACCCCTGTTCTAAACTACTATCCTGACACATTGTAGGGTGTGGCTACCCTGCATCTTTCTCTTCTCCCCCCCAACCATCCAGCTCAGGACAGTGTAATTTCATAATCCAGGTCTATTTCTGGAAAATGTCAAAACTCTCCTCCATTGCTTCTTCAGGTGCACATTCCATCACACTAAATATTTAATAGATTTGGTGCAAATATGGAATTGATATTCCTTGAATGGATGGGTAACCTAATTTTAGACATCCTTGTCTAATTCCTATGATTAGGGGAAAAGTAAGAGAAAACACACTGTTAAACTTTATTTAGATGTTGGTAACTATTATTGCCTTTTTGAAGTCTAAATACACTATTACCACAGCATTACCTTGATGCACTTCTTTAACTTTATTGTCAAAAAGGCAATAAATATTTGCCTGGCACAATCTGTTTTTAACAATTCCAAACTGGCTTCTAATAATCACTCTGCTTTTTTCTAACCCACTACTTGACTATCTTTTCTACGATTTTACTATGTATTGATGTCATGCTGATTACTCTGAGGTTCCCTAGGATTTCAAAGATGACACTAAAAACATTAAACATAAATGTATTTACAGAAGTCCAGCTACCATATGAACAGTTTCGAATAGTAATGAGCAAACTTCTTTAGAAAAACTACTGAGAGACATTCCTAAGCACTTGTCCTATTGAGTTTTGTGAGAATTACTTCCAAGTAAACACACGTGGCATTAGACTTTCTATTTTGCTATTTTTGCCTGACAATATATCTGCATGATTTTTGTAATGACAAAAAACATATTAATGTAAAAGATAAACATTGTGCTAGATATTATGAATACATACTTAAATGATTGATGAATTAATTGAATAATTAATTCCATACTTGTCTACGCTATTTTTTACTCCAACTTTCAGATTTGGTGGTATTCCTTCCTGACATTTTAAGTTTAGCAGAAGGTTAATTAGATTCAATTTTAGCACTGCTGAGATGCTTTTGGCTATATAGAACAGACCAGGTTTTAAATGGCTGTATTTTTTAAAACCCCAGGAGATGCCAGCATGAAACCTGTGACAGATTGAAACTACAATTTCTTCTGTGCAAATGTACTGAGCAGAACAGGATTTAGTTCCTTGGTATACAATCTAATTAGACAAAGTTTTGTTAATGAAGTGTTCCTGAAGGGAATAATGAAAAATATGACTTTGCAAGTGTGATTTTATTTTAACATTGCAACTCACAGACATCATAGAAATGTTAATATCCAGATGTCTATAACCAACAGGGATCAAAGATTTTCATGTTGAATACAAAATGCTGACCATCATGATTGTACTATTTAATTAGTACATTTATATTTGCCTACTTACACATATCAAATAGTATTCTGCTTTAACATGCTAATTTATAGTTTTCTATGAACATGTTGAGACTTTTATCACAAAGACAGAAAGCTCATAAATCAAAGAACTCTCTTGTGACACAAATTGCAATAATATATATGGTTAAACGCAGTGGGGGAGGAAAGTTCATTTTATCAACTTTTTCTAGAGCAGAAAAAGAAGTATTGAAAGAATATGGCTATGCTGTACTACATATCTAAAGCCAAAAAGGTGCTTCAGAGAGGGTCTGAGCAAGAAACTTTATCTTTTCCTGGGCTTGCACAGTAACTATATGATCTTAGGCAAATATATATGTGCATAAGAGAAATGCCAGTAGGATGCAATCAAAACATTTTCCATTAACATAATTTGAAAGAATAAACAAAAATAATTAAAATAAAGCAATGTTTCTTTTCAGAGATAATTGAATAGGCACCTGGTTTTGAAAAATTTGTTACCTGCAAATGTCAGGCTACCTTTCTTACCTGCTAGTAATTAAGCAGACATATTATAACATGGGCAAGGGGAACTCTGGTCTAAGGATTAAATCCATCTCTGTTCCAGGCTTTCACATCTGACTTGCAAGGCATCGAATGAAGCACATTCCCAAAGCCCAATCCTCTTTGTCGTCATCCTTGTTTTACCTTTCTTGAGAATAGGTTAAGAGGAACAAAAAATGACCGTTGCTCAAATGTGCTGATGTCAATTCATGGCTGGCTGAGGAATTCTGTGAGTTGAAGTCTACAGATTTCCAAGTTGCCACGCTTGAGAAACACTGTTTTAGAGTATCAGTTGCCAGCACAAAGTAAGCTCATTCTCAGGTTAGGGTAAAAAAATGTTAATATTAAATGTGAAGGGTAGCATGTTTATTCAAAATGCACATTAAAGGCTTCATATTCACTACTAAATATTGATATAAAAATGCATGTTTGGCCCCAAATAGAAAAGTGCAATGGATGTTTTCTTCATGTTCTGAATGAACCAATAAGGGAACATGTGCAGACGCTGGATGGCAGCCTGCCTGTTTCCCTGTTTATTTGGTGGCCTGTCTGCTGAATTCACAAAGTCATTTGAAGAAAGCTGTGATATGTGTAGTACACACATTACTCTGAATAATATGCCATTTTCTTATCAAGAGGTTATTTCTATTCTAGAAAATTGCATTAGTGCAAATCATGATTACAATTTCAATTTTGAATGGGGATACTGTGTGCAGATTAGGTGCTAAGTGAAAACTGAAAATGTAAGATGGTTGCAAGGGCTGAGATTAGGAGCTGAGTAAAGACCTAAAATTATATTCTGTTTTATACTGTGGCCAACCAAATGCCTGTGGGAAGCTCAAAAGGACCCCGTGGAATTCTTGTGGAATCGCTGCAATCAGATATTTCTCACCTATCATTTCAAATGCCTCAACGTGACTTCTTTTGTTAAGTAGCCTCACTATTTCATTTAAAGTATTTTCACAATTAGTATAAAGATACTTGAAATTTCTGTGTTGTGAATAGCTAGTTACCAGTTTTAAAATTCTGCATGCCAGCTTAAAATCACTTAACTATGATAAACTGTACTTCAGACACCTTCTAAGAATTATCTTTGAATTTCCTTGGGTGTTTTGCCATAAAATTAATTTTAAAAGTCTCAATAGTATTGCAAGACATATTTTCTAATCCAACCATTGCAGCATGAATACATAAATGTGATGTTAGCTATATTTCAATCCTTGTATAACACTAATTCTGATCAGAGTTTATTAAGATTCAGACACTATTTTTCTAACAGCTGAGTACCCATAAGCTAAATTGAGCAAAATTTATTATTCCAATTTTTTCAATGTTTTCTTGCCTGTCTCCCCCCACCTCATTTCACTTTTATTCTTATTTTCAGGATGCATTAGAATTTATTTAAAATTTGTTTCTGACTTTATTGTTGATACAAGACTCTAATTCATTCTGCAACTTCGATGGAGACTCTTCTTCTGAAATAGCTGAAAGGATGGAATTCTCTTATGATTTCTTTCTTTTGGAATAAATTTAAGCATGGAAAATCAGAAAGACTACAAACTATTTGAGATATGATTGTCCAGCAATAACAGAACTTTCATACATACTCCCTGGTTGTTTTTTAAGTGGGTGGTGTAACGCTAAATTTCAGACATGGGAATTTCAGTAAATGTTTATTTGAGACCATTAAAACGCTGAAAACAATGTTCCACCTCTGAACAAACTAACATGTTCCAAAATGCTGATGAAATTGTTGCCAGGGCACTAATTAATACTGAAAAATTTCTATGCAGGAGGTACCAATAAAAGCAATTATTTTAGGTTAACTATCAAGATCTCTGATGTGCCTTATTGAAAGGCTATAATTAAATGAAATGGTATAGGGTCTCCTGCTTGAGCAGGGGGTTGGACTAGAAGACCTCCAGGGTCCCTTCTAGCTCTATTCTGATTGATTGATCGATTGTATAATTATTTTGGAAATTTAGAAAGAATTTAATCTCTTGATGCACATATTGAATGCATCTTCTCAACACACATTCTTGAGTAAACATGATAGAGCTACTTAATATGTTGAATAAAACACCTCAATAAACACTTAAATTAACCAGAGATGCTAACTCTGATTACACAGTTGCTCAAAGTTTCAGGAGACACTTCCTTTAATAGTGAATTAGGCTAAGATATTTGACCAGTTTTATTCATTACAGGATAAATTGACTCCAACTGAGTCTTAGTTACATTACACAGCTAGAGAAATAGCTTGTCGCTTTTCACTGATAATGTCTGAAGCCTTGAAAGAAAACATACTTATTTGGAAAGAAATGTCATGGTCATAGAGATAGTTCAGTTTCAAGATAGTCTGGTAATTATATTGTCTAGACCAGGGCTTTTCAACCTTTTCACCCATTGTACCACTTTTAGGATATGGCAACATCCGAGTACCAATTGTCACCTAGCAAGGTGTCAAAAACTTGATGCCCCCCCAAAAAATGAAAAAAGTGATAAAGTACAGATAGTCCTCGACTTAGTGACTCTTAGAAGTTACAATGGCACTGAAAAAAGTGCCCCCCCAAGCCACAGCTGAGCAAGACATCTGCCTGCCCACCTGGCGACGCTCTTCCTCCTGTCCGAGGTTTTGATTGTTGTGAGCATTTCTGTTGAGGATTGGCAGTGGGGGTGGGGTGGGGGGTGTTTGGTTTTTATTCTCCCCGTCTGCTGGGTGGTTGCAGCAGGTTTTGGTCACTTCACATGACCCTGGGACACTGTGACCGTCATAAATATGAATCAGTTGCCAAGCATCTGAATGTAAATCACAAGACCCTGGAGATGCTGCAACATTCCAGCTGATCGGCACTTCTTCTGGGCTCAGCAGAAGCATCAGGATCAGCGCTGAGCTCCAGCTGGAGCCTGGCGCTGATCCTGGCGCTTCCACTGACCCCTGACAGCACCGAAGCACCGATCAGCTGGAAAACGGCAATGATCCTGGCGCTTCCGCTGAGCCCTGACAGCCCTGCAGCTCCAGCCATCTCTCATTCAGACTTGTGCAGTGCTGCCACCGGTTCAGCTCATTCCCCTCCCCTGCTACCACTTTTCTAGGATGGTCGCGTACCACCTGCCAGGTGCCAATGTACCACAGGTGGTACCCGTACCACTGGTTGAAAAGCCCTGGTCTAGACAATGGGAGAATGTTTTAACTTGTACAGCAAGAGTGTCAATAGTCTAAATATGACTTATACAACAAAAAATAGAATTTCGAATGCATTGAACTCAACTACATTATACATAGAAAAGGACTGTCTAGGACAGAGGTGTCAAACTGGGGCCTGTGGGCTGGATGTGACATGCGCAGGCCATGTCCATTCTGGCTCTGCAAAGGCAAAAAACATTGCAATATGTCATGATACATCACATGATGCAATCGAGTTTGACACCCATGGTCTAGGACAACATTTTGTTGAAGATATAAGATACAATGCTTTTTTTAAAACACGTGTTTTTACAACAGGCTATATTTACTAAATTTTGAGAGAAAGCAGTAGATCATATAAATGATCTATTAAAATTTTCAGAAGATAATGTTCATTTGAATTACATACCTAATACTTGGAATTTGACAACACAACTTTTGACATATAGCTGAAAAAGATTTTGGTAGGTGCCTTACCAATAGGCTGAGGATGAGTAAAGGATATTTTGCATCCCTGCCTTTGAGAAATAGCTAGTGGCCCCAGTGCTTGTGCTGGGGCAACCTGGACATGTAGACTAACCTTCAGACTTGGCTTTTGATTCCCATGTAACAGTTCTGAGGACTATGTGCTTTTGCCATTCCCAATCTTTATCTCTAGCCCAGCAAAGGGCATGTTTTACATACCAGACAGCATAGAGCAATTAATTTTTCTGACAGCCAAAGACTGTTTGTCCAACCAGACAACTGTTAGTTGACATTTTTGCTAATAGCAGTGGTTAAATGGCAATCTGGAAAGGGTCATTGGAAAGAAGGAAAAAAGAAAACGGATTCCCTACTTCCTCCTTCCAGTGATTCTGCTCAATATTGCTGGCTTTCTGCTTCCATGGATGAAGGAGTGGAAGGCTGGGGAGGACAATCATCTGATTGATTGATTGGCTAATATAGAAACCAGGTAAGCTTACCATCAATGTGCTATTGAAACTGCAAAAAGAAAGTGGGATAATCTTGAAGTTGTTATGGCTGGCATGACCTCATACATATTAAAAGCAAATGTCAGAGTTTTTCATTGTAGTCAGTACCAAGTTCATCTTACCCAGCACTTCCTCAGAGCTATCACTTCTGAATTACTGTGATGGAAAAGTGAATGAGGAAAACAGCATCATCAATTTTATATCATTACATGTTAAGGAGGGAAATGAAAAAAAGAAAATGAAAACAAAGGATTTTCTTGAATTCCTTAAGTATGTTTAAACAGAAGTAAGAGCAAATGTTTATACTAACCCATTCCCTATTTAATTCTTGAACTCTTCCCATCATTTTTTTATTGTTCTGAAGATTTCCTTGGTACTATTAACCATAAAAATTAAATCTGTCTATTTGCTTTACATACCTTACTTTCCCCCTATTACCAGTTTAGTGTAATTTGCCTTGGATACGTTTTTGCAGAAAACATTGCTTTATTTGAGATGACTTTACTAAAACCTTAGTAGTGTACAAATAAATTGCAATTCTTTCAGCTGACCATTTTGGGGAGGGATGCCAATGGTATTATTATTTATCTAACAATATAGCGTAAGGCTGCCTCTGCTCAGTTTCATAAAAGCTTCTCCATTACTCCTCAAAGATAACAGATTAAGCAATATTCAAGAATTTTTGCTGGAAAAAACATCATTGATATTTTAGACATATTCAGTCATGAAGGCTCTTACACATATAATTACAATGTCAAGCAAGGGTGCTAGTTTGAAATAAGTTGAAAAGATTAAAAGGAATTGGACAGCTGCTACAACCAATCAATGTCAACATTTGCATAAAATGATTCTATTCACTAATGTCAACTTGTCAACCACAGTAAATGTAATGTCCTTGAGTTGAGCTCCATTGCTGGGGATTACATGGAGACTACATTCATGCAATTTTCTTTGCATGAAAATTTGCAAGAAGTGATTTGCTACTGCCTCCTTTCAGGAGATTTTTTTTTTACTCCCCAAATTAATCTACAGCCCTGTTATTCTTTAGTGATCTCCTACCCTAATAAAACTGGCCAGACGTGGCTTAGCTTTTGAGTCCAGGTTTGGCCAAGAATTGCCACTCACCTTCTCTCTTTCTTAACAGAGGAATACATTCGTATATTTATTAATGCTAGATTTACACTGTGTAACAGTATCCTCCAAAGCTGCTGTTACTGTAGATCCCTGACATTCTGTTGCTTCCATATTTAAATAAATCCCCATATTTATCACAGAGATTCAACTTAATTTATTCTGAAGGAAAACCCTATCATTCTTGGCTAGTTTATATTAAGCTGAAGAGACTATGTGATGAGAAATGTTTGCAGAATATTTTTGAAATAGTTATGGCTGATTAAAAAAAATAAAGAAATAAGGTCACTCCTGTGCAGTAAATTTATGGGAAAGGAACAGAATGAAGGCCTATACATCAAGCGGACCTTAGGTTAAGGAGAATGCTGGGGACAGGCAGGTGAAGACAGAATACCCTGGAAATCACAGGGTAACCCTGACGCCACAGAAAGGAAAACAGAAAAGCATTATAAAAATAGAATATATTATAACAAAAAATGCATAATAAATAATGAACAATAATAATAACAACCAGGGCTTTTTTTCTCATAGAACGCACAGAACGGAGTTCCAGCACCTTTTTGGGATGGAACCTTGTAGGGTAGGCAAGGCGGGTTGTATGACGTGTGTGAGTTCCGGCACCTTTTTTTTTTTTTTTTTAGAAAAAAAGCATTGATAACAACAAAGAAAATACAGGTATGCAGAAGAAAGTATGATGACATTAGATCCAGGAGAGCAAAAGGGAACAGAGCAAAAGAGATGGCATCAAGAAACAAAAGAAAAAAATGGGAATGAGACTGGTAACTTGGGATGTATGGAAAAGGCTCTGTTTGGTTGCTTCTCCTTCTCCTGTTCCTTTCTTCCTTTATTTCTTCCTTCCTTATAGAATGAAAAGGAAGAAATAGCAGTTGTGCTTAATGTATGCCTAGATACTGATAAATTATAAGGGCAAAGATAACAATGGGAGAACGAGAAAGTGGGGGGGGACTGGGCAGCAGAAGCAGTGGAATAAGGAATGAAGAAATAAGCAAAGAACAAAGGCACACCTATCTATGCCCATAGTGCCATTATGGCACTATGGGCATAGATAGGTGGCACAAACTAGCACAAACTAGCACTGGCACAAACTA
>NW_015389090.1:189209-202523 GCF_001527695.2 Protobothrops mucrosquamatus | reverse complement strand
CTGCATCATTAGCCACTTTAAACCCCTCCAATCCATACATGAAGCAAACTGACACCCACCATAAAGATGTGGCACGACCACGAACACGAAGCCAAACAACAGCAACGAAGCTCACCATCTCAAATCCCCCTGCAACTCAAACTAACCTGAGCACAACAAAGCCCCCACCCAAACAGAACACTCCCCCATCCAATCAGAGTACAGCCAATCCCCCATCCAATCAGAGCACAGCCAAGCTCCTTAACCAATCAGAACACACCTCTACCCAATCAGAACACAGCCAAGCTCCCACCCAATCAGCTCAAACCCCACTGGCAGTTAAAAGGAAGAAACAGCTGCGATCACACACACTACTCCCAGAAGCACGAAGCTGAAGACACCAGCCTGAAGATGACGAATGTGACTTCGTTGAAACGTCGCCAAGACACTTCCAATTTTACGTGGGAGAAAACCCGAATATCCAAAGACCTACATATATACATATATATATATATATATATATATATATATATATATATATATATATATACAGTATGTATAATTTATATCTTTTTCATATATGCATTACAAAAATAATGCAATTTAAAACAAAAAACCAAAAAACTTACATTACCCCCCGCCCAAATATGCTAAAATAGATGTTCATAAGGCTTTCCCAAAGGTCAGTTTATTAAATAACTGGATCATTAGGGCTTAAATATTTACAAGAATTTATAGACTAAACTCATTTTATTGTTGGATAATTGAAATATACTTTCAAGGGGTAGTGTTGCCTAGAAATGTCCCCCTAGCCCAAGCTATCAAAACCAAGTTATTTCATGCCTAGGTCAGCTCCACTATTTGCACTGAACTTGAGCTTTGAGACATAAAGATGTGAGCACAGACAGTTTAGCTTTACTTACTTTCTGGTTGGGTGATGGAATCAAATGATTATACAGTTGAAAGATATTACTTAGCATCACTTACATCCAAACCTGAAAATTGAGTGATACTTTTTATTGCTAGTAAAAAGAAAGAAATATACTAATTCATCCTTTTAGATGTAGGCACATATTCTGGTCAAAAGCAGCATACATAACACCAGATGCTATCTAGGATGTAGGTTGGCCCATTTTTGACTGAAAGTTTTTATATTTTAATTATTAATGTTTCTCATCTTGTGTGCTTCCAAATGTCTGTATACAATTGCAGGGAGATATAAATATGACATATAAACATAAATAATATATGTGTATAAGGAAATAATAAGGAAATAATGAGAGTTGAAGTGAATGTGCCAGATTGTCCATTAATTATAATACATAAATGCTGTCTACTGTTTTCGTTTCTACAAACTGCGTTTAGCACAATGCTAAAGTTTCTTTGGACACTAATTTTTAAGAAGCAGTATTACAATTTGCCACAAGATGGGGTAGATATATTTGTGAAGCCTGTCAAGGGACTACAGATATATGATAATTTTAGGCTTAGAGATATGATAGTTGTAGTGTTCTATGTAGCTGTCCTCAATCTGATTGCATCGGATTATATCACTTCCTATCACACCAGTAAGCTAAGTGGGGTAATAAATTTGGTTATCTGAATGGAACTTAACCTGTTCTGGAGGGCATTACATTCTCTATTAAAGGCTTAATTTGGGCTTCTGTCTTTGTCACTGGAGACGGCACGATGACTAAATATGATGGATAGTTAAAGATGCTGAGCTTGTCAGCTGGAGATTTGACAGACTGGAGCCCCATGCAGTGGAGTGAATTTTCCCTTTACTTGCCCCAGCTCTTGCACACTTAGCAGTTTGAAAACATGCAAATGCAAGTAGATTAATAGGTACCACTTTGGAGGGAAGATAACAGCATTCTATGCATCTGTGCATGGCCACATGATCACAGAAATGGTCTTCGGACCCCACTGGCTTCCTCGGCCAAGAAACAGAGATAAGCACTGTGCCCTAAAGTCGGACACAACTGACAGGGAAACCTTTACCTTTTCATTGTCACTGGACGCCCAGATGACATCAACTACTACATTAAAAGTACTTTTAGCAATTCTGCTCCTTTTGAATATGGTTTAGAAAGTTTTACTTAGTGTTTTATTTAGTCCCTAGATTAATTTAAAGGGCTAATAGTGGTATTTTAAACACTGAATGATCCAGAAGCAAAATAGTGAAATAAATTTAACTAATTAATTTTATTTTATTAAATAAAATTAGATTCAAGGCCCCTTTATGTATTTGTTGGGGAACTGTCCCCCATAATGTTCTTAGAAGTGTAAATGAAGTTGTGCCTTACTTTAACTGTAAAGCTATTTTACAATCCAAAACTATTGCAATAAAGAGACTTGTTTGCAAATTGTGGCCATCAGATTCACAAAGTTAAAGAAAGAACAATTTTTTTCTGAGTGCATTTTTTTATTTCAGGTGCCTGAAATGATGAGTAGATATCAATGCCATTTAAGCAATTAAATATATAGTAGACATGTTCAATAATGATTTAACACACATCTGCATTTCAGAAACAGCACAAATCTAGAGTAATCAGTTGATAATTCATGTATGTTTTCAAGCTGTAGTTGATCTAATAGCTTTATTCAAACTAATTCTTAGGCAGTATGTAGTCCCTTGGTGATGACAGCCAGGCCAGCTGTTGTAACTTAGAATCCATACTCATGCCAATCCTAATGATATAGTCAACAAACATCCAGTGAATCTGATGTTTATAACTGCCTGCCCGCCCATGTGCTAGTGCTCAATGGAACTTGTTGCCAGGATTTTAGAAAAAGAACAACTTTGCATTAGAAAATAGATTATGGCTTAGTATTTCCAGATTGAGTCTCTTTTCTCCATATTGTTTGCTAAAGGCAGGGTGACCCATTGGAAAAGAATTTCCTGGCAGTGAATGCTGGAATCAACATCCAAGGCAAATGCAGCCATTTCAAATGGTCAATAATATCTGCCAGGAAATAACTGACCTTGAGGTCACGGTTGCTGAAAAGAGGACCTATGTATTTAACAGGACAATCCTATATATCTCTATCAAAGATGGATCCCATAAAATTTCAGTGGGATATTCTTGGCTAAATGGATATAGCGTAATCTTGTATCTACATTTCTGAAAATAAGCTCCATTGATCTCAGTTAGAGTCAATTCTAAGTAGACATGTATGGGATTGTTCTGCAAATTGATTTGCATATGCAGTTCCTGAATATTTTACCTGCCATCAATTGTTTTTGCAAATGGTAGTTTTGAATGGTCAAAATGATTTCCAGAATTAGGACTAACAGAATAGGCACCATCTTTTGTGTTCTTTATTTCTTTGCAAGAAGTGTATATCTGTGTAAGACTTTCTCAATTAATGATAAGCCAGGATTAAATCCTGCTGGTTACTTCAAAGTTAAAAAAGAATGAAATGTTAGAAATATGGGTACTATCATATATTGGAATGCTTGCTTTGTATTTAAGACAAATACTCACATTGTTCATATTTATAGAGCATTAATGTAGTGCATAGTGCATTTTAGATTGTGGTACTTACCTGAACATGTTCACATTTTTAGAACAGAAACTTAAAATGAAAAAGGTCCTAATTATAGAGTTATGAATGAAATATTTTTCATATACAACCAGGAAAATTGGCATGATGGGAATACTATAAAACTAAAAAACATGGCCAAATACAATACAATATTCTTCTAGTTTCTTGGTTCAATGAATATAAGTGAACATGATTAGTATTTTAATCTCATTGAATCATTTTTCTGATAAACACAACACACTAAGCTAAATCTGGTTTAGTGAATATAATAAATTTGTCAGTTGGTTATGATAAGCCAGGTTTTTTTTTAAACTTTTCTATCCCTTTCTCAGAAAAATAATAGTTCAATATGTTGTGCAGTTGTAGGCCTAATATAGCTTACTTATTAAGGATTGTGCCCACTGCTTTCTGTTTTTCTTATGACTGTTTATGAATATCAAGCAACATGTCACTGGAATTCTGGCTTGTGTGTGGTAGAAGAAGCTAGAAAAAAAATTAAAAATGGTCTCTGACTTGTTTGTTCTGAGACAAACAAAGCTAGATCTCTGATGCCATGATCCCAGGAACATGGAGCTGTCTATGAAGTTACCAGGAGGCTTAATGGAGATTTTACTTTATCATTTCTTCAGTCACAATGCTATTAATGCCTCTTTGTTCCTAAGGAAAAAATGAGGTAGTATCATCAAGGGGATACTAGCAAGAAAGTTGAAACACCTTTTTATCAAAGGTTTCTTTTGATTATCATTCTTCTCCCCCCTCTCATTTTTTTGCTTAGTGCAGTATGGTACAGCTGTTGAAGAGTTCCCTTTTTGGCTAACTTTACTCAAAATGATCCCTTCCAGATGTGTTAGTATTGCAACACAATTCCCCCAGTCTCATCTGGAGAGAAGGCTACTTTGGGTCATGAAAAGTATTTTTGTTTTGGAATGAAACCTATCTTCACAAACTCTATGTTAACTATAAGCCTTATAAAATATTTTACTGACTAATCTGTTTTCAAAACAGTTGTTTACTCAACTTGATATATATCGTCCAGGTTGGATAGAAACAATAATTGAGTTGCAAACAGAATAATACATTACTCTTATTGGTATAATCAATAACTATTTCTCCTGTGGGTAAAATAATTTTCAAGCCTTTTTTATGAGCAGTTACTATAATGGGGACTTCTGCAGCAAAGGATAATACTGGGGGCTGTTTGTCAGATACCTCTTGAAAACCTATGTAAATAATATTTTTAAATTATATCCTTTATGAATGTATTTAATTTTAATATCAGCATTAAAGAGTGGGGCAGTGAGACACTGTCAAAACCCAAATTTTTGCAAAGAAAAACAACCACACTCAGCATGAAAAAGCCACTAATTATGTAGCAAGAGATAATACTAAAAAAACTTAGCCTGTTTTACTGTTAAGGTTTCCCACACAAAGGAGGCCACACAGGGACAAATCTGAACAATTCCAAACAAAGGTTAAATATGTTCTCTAAATTCCACTCCTTTCAAAACATGTACATACACATACCAGGGAAAATTACAGAATCTTTAGATGTGTTTGCACAATATCCTTACCGTAAGCCAGATAATACAGCTGATAGCTTGCTGTTGTTGTTTTTTCTTTATAGAAAAAATGTTGAAAGGCAGATGAATAATGGATCATCAGAATCAAAAGCAAAAGATGTAGGATAGAAGGAAACTAATTGGTTTGGCATCAACTTATATTTAATTTTGCTTTGCATTGTGTTTTAACTGTTTTAATTGCTTTTATGATTGTTCACTGTTGAAAACTACTGGTTTAAGATAAGTAGCTATATACATTACATTACATTACATTAAATAATTCTTCCCTCAAGCTCTTTAGTTCTAAATCACCTCTTTCTCATAGGACAGATAGAGGAAGAGTAAAGAAAAAGACCAAAGCTCTGCAAATGCTGCTGTAGTTCTACTTTGTGGCTCCTTCTACTAACCAGATTTATGTCAGGTTGTCAGAAGGTGGACTTGTCTGCTGTATTGGCTTATTTCTCATTTTGATATGAGTTTACTTGAGATGCCATGATTAAGATGACTGCTCGCCATGGTTTCAAATTGTAGTTTAAAAAAATCTGCCTTCTCCACATTTTTTATTATAGCTTGGGTTAATGATACGCTAAATTCTAAGTATATTTTTTCAATGGAGAAATTATTTGCTTCACAACCTTCCCTTATAATTTTGCAATCACTTCTCTCTGTGTTTATGGCTGCATGTTCTGAGACAGGACACTGATTATTAGGCAAGGACTTGTCCTAATTTAAACCATTCCCAAATTGGTCCCTTCTAGCCCAGAACCTCTGTAAGGGAAGGTATTACCTCCTCTTGAACTCTTCTTCCCATCTCTGCCCTTCTGGCTGCCCTGCAGTTCTTGGCAGCAATGGCAATGCCAGCAACATTGGGGCTGATGTAGAGGCTTGAGGCCTTTAGCAATCTCAGCAGCCACTGCCACCCCATGCCTTTACTTCAGCTCAAGTCACACCACTGCCTCCAACGAGTACTGCCTCAGGCTCCACACTGTGGCCAGCCACCCCAGTACCATAGCCATTCTCTATCTTGCACATAAAGTTCTAGTGAGGCTTTGGAAGGCTTCTGAGACTTTCCAAAACCTTGTGAGAAGGTTGTGTATGCCATTCTCTAAATCACACAGGCTCATCCCCAAATCATGCACAGGCTTCTCAAGATGTTTTGGAAGACCACAGAAGGCTTTTCAGAACCCAGGAAGAACAGCTTCGGGAAGAAGATCTGATGCAGCTACCACGCATAGGGTCAAGGAAAGCAGACCTATCAACAGGATGTGACAGCTGTAGCCAGGAAGGCCTTTGCATAAGTTTATCTTATGCACAAATGTGTCCTTTGTTCAACCAGGAGTTCCTTTCTGTGATGAGGAGGTCACACCTTATTCATTTCACAATTGATCTATTGCAACAAGTTCCACATGGGCTTGCCCTTAATGATCATCTGGAAGCTACAGCTGGTTCAAAATGCAATATCACATAATATTTGTTATGTCCATGTGGTATTGCTTCTTATGTGAGCTGCCAGGTGGCTTTCAGGTGCAATTCAAGATGCTGATCATTATCTTTAAAGCTCTTCGTGGCATACCACCTGGTTATCTGAGGGATTGCCAGCCAAGTTGTTTTTCCCAGTCTGCTCAGGCAGAAAACTGCACTCCAATTGAATTGTTGTCATCTTGTGCTGTTTTATAAACCAGACAGTGGTTTGATTTACTCTATATGTGTTTTTTAACTTAATGTATTTGATAACAACAAAACCCCATAAAATACAATAGTTTTGTAGTTTTGCTTCCAGGTTTGAAAGAAACATATCTATAATATTTAAAGTATTTTAATGGAATGACTGTAACTAAAGGAAAATAGAGCAAAAAAATCCTTTATTTTTTTTCTTCTGTTCTACAACTTGATGTAATATGTATATTTGCATCCTGAACCAGACGTTGTTCTCTCACAATATTGCAGAATATCCATTCTTCGTGGGAAAGGAAGTGAAATGGGGAAGAAGGAGAACTATAGAACAATTTTCAGAAGCAGATGGGAACATTCAGAGATGTGTGTTTTATAGTTATTTATGAAGTGGCCAGACACTGGCAAAGTGTGGATTGACCTCATTTTATTTGTTTGCTTATTTATTTGCTTTAAGCATTACCACTTCATTCTCATAGGGCAGTGGTGGGATTCAAATATGTGAACAACTGGTTCTTTGTGTGGATGCCGCTTCTGGAAGTCCATTCTGGGCCTGGGCAACAAAAAAATTAGCTACTGGCTCTGCCAAACTGGTGCGAACAGGTTGAATCCCACCACTGTCATAGGGTGTTCTGCCTTAGGAATGCAGTCAGCCTACATTTAATCATCAATGGACTTGTTGCTCCTGTAATTCTTTTTAAAATGTTCCACCCCCGGAATAATAAAATAAAATTGCTACAATTTTCCTACTGTCTAAAGATTAATTCAGCTTTAGGGTGGCAGCCTAACATAGGAGGGAAACTAGGAACCAAGGTTCAGCTGAACTGAAATCACATAGATAGATAGATAGAAAGATAGATAGATAGATAGATAGATATATAGATAGATAGATAGATAGATAGATAGATAGATAGATAGATAGATAGATAAACTTTTACTGTCATTTTTTACTGTGGGCACAATGGTGCACATTAAAAATGAAATTTAGTTGTTTGCTCTCAAAGTGTACACATATATAGCACACATTTAAACATATTATATACAACATATGTATAGACCTACACTCTTACATATAAGTAACATATAAATATTAATCACTGTCCATCTTGAATACATAAGGGAAGGAGGAAGCTTTAGAGTTCATAAGGTTAATATTGTATGGAACAAAACTGTGACTGAATCTGCATGTTCTGCTACCACGGAGCCTCCTCTCAGAAGATAACAAGGAAAACAGGTTGTGAAGAGGATGTGTAGTGTCCCAGACAATGTCACAGATTCTGCTCAAGCAACGCTTATGTGCTATGTCCTGGATGGAAGGGAGAGAACTGCCAATAATCTTTTCAGCCATCCTCACCACTCTCTGCACTGCCTTCCTGTCTGAAGCAGTGATGCTTCCAAACCAGACTGTGATGCTGTATGACAGGATGCTCTCAATCTTCCCTCTGTAGAAAGTGGTAAGGACAGGGGAAGGAAGATGTGCTTTTCTCATGCGACGCAGAAAATGCAGGCGCTGCTGCGCCCACTTCACCAGTGTCTCACTGTTGAGCAACCAAGCCAGCCTACTTGTTAGCTGCATGCCCAGGAATTTGATGCTAGTAACCATCTCCACAGGTGAATCATTAATGCACATAGAAGTGTGGCTGTGCCTGCGTTTTCTGAAATTGACAATGATCTCTTTGGTTTTTCCAGTATTTAAAACTAGACTGTTTTCCTTATAGTTCACCAATTAGTTGAGAGATCCCAAGAAGAAGCCTTGTTTGGTGATCTTGATATTTTTCTGATAATCTGTTGTTCATTTCAATGAAAGCACAATTCATTTATAGGAAGAATAAATCAAAAGTAATTTTCAAGACAAATGTTTCAGTTTTTAAGAATTTGAGACTTTAGGCACTAATACTTGTAATTCTATGCTTATGATATCCTTGGTATTCCTTAGGTGCCTTTTTGTAACACTGTGGTTACATAAAGCTGTCCTCATTATTCTTTATCCCCATCTTCTTGATACAAATTTCATTATGAGCTCTCTGGCCACCAGCATCTTTCAGTTGAGAATAATTAAAAATCCAGCCTTAAAAATATGTCAAAAATTTCTGGAAGGAATTACTGAGGTACAGTTTTGGCCCATTAAAGTGTTTCATAATTTGTCTAGTAGATGGCTCAGTGCCAATTAGCTAAATTGAATGAAACCAAAAATAAATACATTCAAAAATTATTTCTGAATTTTGTAGTTAATTAATTCCTTGATATACATAAAATGAATTTAGATTTATAGATAAATGTTATTTTGGCATTTAGCAGCAAAAATTATTTTGGATTCCCTCTCGTTCTATTTTTGGAAAACTGGTCTTCAGTCATGAAACTCATTTACGAGCTAATTTCATTAAAAAGAAATTAAAGAATGAATCCAGAAAACAATAATCAATAATCAAATTGCTCCAAACAAATAATGTAGCTATGGAAAGATAAGTAGTTATATGTGTAGAAGTGGCTAGTGATAAGCTAGAGTAGATATGACTCCCTTGTGGGATGAAACTCACCCAATTGCCAGCTTGGAAACTAAAGAAGTAAAAAAAAATTAAAATGCAGTTATATAATATTATAAAACTATTGTATAAACCTATAATAATGGACTGATACACACTGGATTTGATCAGATAATTCTTTACGTCTTCCAATACTTGAAGGACTGTCACAGGGAAGAGGGCTTCAATTTATTCTCCATAGCTCCTGAGGGGAGAACAAGAAACAATGGGTAAAAGCTCTTCAGAGGGAGATTCAGCCTGGAAATAAGGAGGTATTTCCTGACAGTAAGAAAAATTAATCAATGGAAGAGCTTGCCTCCCGGAGTTGTGGGTGCTCCATCACAGAAGGTTTTCAAGAAAAGATTGAACAACTGTTTGTATGGAATGGTATAAGGAGCCTTCTTTGGGCAGGGGGTTGTACTAGAAGACCTCCAAAGTTCCTTCCAGCCCTTTGATTCTATGAAAATTGAAAAATAAATTTCTACTTTGGGTTTTTTTTTTTAATCAAGGAGAAGGGCAACCAGAGAAGCTGCTACGTAATGGACAGACATGTAATGGAAGGGCAAACAAACTCAGAACTCCAATACTAAACAAGCAGAGAATGCAACATAACAACAAAAACATATTGAAGGGATGAATATTAGCTTGAATTAGAAGGCAGATTTGAGCACAGTATTAGCCAATATTCTTAGCACCTTGTTTACTGTAGGAAGACAGTGTGTGCAGGCAATGTTGTTGTAAAAATATTAGTAGTTTCACATTTGTTTGTTCTTCTCCATGTCACCGGTCAGTCTTCTTTTGCACACAGCGCATGTAATCCACACACTCCTTCCCTTTATCTGAACCAGAAGAAATACTTCATCACCTTCTTATCACACATTTGTGGTTGGAATCTGAAAATCAGAAGATCACAATCTTGGGTGTTGCTCTCCCAGTTGGTCACATAATGTGTACCTATTTTAAGTTTGTTCTTATCTTGGATAGGCACATTTTGTGTACTTTGCCAGTAGGTATGAACCAAAATTCTTCATACTAGAAATATATATTCACATCATCAGATGTGTAAGGAGTGTCAAAGTTTGACATCTCTTATCTAAGCACTCTAAAGATTAATATTTTGACTTTGCTTGTCAGAAGATTGCAAAAGGACCCCAGGACAGTTCAACCATCATAAATATGAGTCAGTTGCAAGCATCTAAATTTTGATCACATGATCACAAGGATACTCCAACAGTCCTAAGTATGATAAACAGTCATAAATCGATTTTTCAGTTCCATTGTAACTTTGAATGATCACTAAATGAACTTTTGTGAATTGAGGATACTGTATTGTTTCTTTCTTGCTTATCTCTAAATGGGCTATTGTTTTTTTTACTGTTCCTATTTATGTGGTGCTAGTTCCTACTTATCTGAATTATATGTTGGTTAATAAGTGTGTGATGAGGAAGGGTATATTTAAGGATTTCCGTCCCTTTCTTTGACCCTTTTGTTACTTTCTTTTTTGAATGGTTTACAGATGGAGCTTATTTCTGTGGGTCTATAATAGCTGATTTGTCACCATGTACACGCACATATATGGTTCTATCAATTCCATATGTTGGTGATGATGGTTGGAAACCGATTCCTTGATCTCCAGCTATCAGCAAAAAGGATGACCTTTGTAGTTAAATAAAAAAATCTTCCATTTTATCATTTCAAATACCTAGCCTATCTTTAAATAAAGTCCCATTTAGTTCAGAGAAGAGAAATCACTTTTTATATTGCCCAGAGCTAAAAAGTAAACCATCTATTTCCAGAAAGGATGACTCAGACTCAATGATTCTGACACAAAGAATTTTTTAAAAACATTTAAATTGAAACAAATCAGCTGAAGAAAAAAAGTAAAAATATTAACAACTCAAGGAAGTTAATTGGCTGGGAAGCTAAAATTTAATAGTTTTATATCAGTATTAAGGATGCATCAACTAAAAACAAAAGGGAATTGAAAGAATGTGAGTAGCCAAGAGAAATCAAATAGGATTTTTAACCAAAGAATCTAAAAAAATGATGGTACATTTACAATCACAAGTGTTGTTATTTTGTTATTACCAACCTTAGTAAAACAAATGTTAGCCTCCTTTGCATAATAGTGGCAAGCAGTCCTTATTTCAACTGCTTTAAAGCAGGGAGATCCTTAGTAGGGCATATGAACAATATGCCCTGACAATCCAATTAAAAGTAAAGTACTTTAATTCTCATAGTTATCTTCAACAGTAAAAATAAGACCCCAGATTAAACAAATCTGGATAAACTGCAACTATGTATGCATGTCTCTTTAAAAGCCTTCAAATGTATTTCACATTTTAACAGGGGTGCTGTATACAATAGGCTTGTCAAGAAGCCCCAACTATTGCAGAATCGTGGAGGTTATGACAAAGTTGAGGGTAAGGTAGTTTACAGTTTCTTTAATTTGCAGCCATGATTTGGTTGAAAAGTGAAGCCGGTGAAGCCATATATACACAGACTAACCCATTCCAATCTACAAGGGCTTTTTGAAAGACACAAAGGGGCGTCCGCTGAATTCAGATAAGGCTTATACAGCATACCATAAACTTTAGAAGAAACTCCACTGATGAGCTACACCCAAAACATCCAATTTACTACATCAGGGTTATAACAGGAAGACCGTATCCGTCCTTCTGCCCCCACGTCCCGCTAGGGCAGTGTTTCTCAACCTTGGTAACTTTAACCTGGGTGGACTTCAACTCCCAGAATTCCCCAGCCAGCTTGGCTGGCTGGGGAATTCTGGGAGTTGAAGTCCACCCAGGTTAAAGTTACCAAGGTTGAGAAACACTGCACTAGGGTTTTTCCTTGCAGAATCACTAAAATCAATTCTCCTTACTAAAAAGAAAGGAAATCAAATCAAACCCCACTCGTTGGCCCACCCCACCCACGCGATCCAGCCAATAGCCTTTCCGCTCCGAAGCGCGAGACCCCCACTTTCGCCTCCATTCATTGGCTTAACCGACCAGCGGCTTCTCCTCTCGCCGAGAGGGCTGGATGACGTGCGGATTGGCTGCCGGCGGTGAGCTGCCTTCGGAGCCGATTGGTTGTCGGCGGCGGGAGAAGCCAGCGAGGATTGGCTGGGGCGCCCGCCCGTGACATAGGCGGGGCGGGCGGCAGGCGTATTGTGGTGGAGGGGCTCAGCTTGTCAGGTAGGTGAGCGTTGCGCTCGGGGTTTGCGGAGCCGCCGGTGGGGCTTTGTGCTGGGCCAAGGCTGGGCGGACGAAGGGTGCGCAGCAGGGGCCCGGGTCCCCTTTCAAAGGGTGCCAAGGCTCGGGAGAGGCGCGGCGCCTAGGCCGGACGAGTGGGCGGGGGCGGCGCCGGGATTGCTTTCGAGGATAAAGGAAGGAAGCGAGGCAAAAGGGAGGCGCTGCTGCTGCTGCTGCTGTGGCGGCGGCCAGCAACGGGTCTCCTTTGGGCAGCCCAGCGCTGCCCAGACGAGTCTCCCCCCCCCCGGTCATGTTGGGGAGGAGGCGGTCTGGCGTTCCCTGCTCGGCCTGCGTCCCTGGGCCGGCTGCTCTCCTTCCTCCTCCGCCGGCCGGTCGTCCTCCGTTCCTCGACCAGGTCACTTCGGAAGCAAGGTTGATAGGAACGGGGCTTGGACTCGCTGAGATGCAATTGTCGGGCTTTCGACTTTCACGGGTTTCGAAGCTCCCCTCGCCGTCTCTTGTCTTTTTTGCCGATGGTCTGGTTTACCCTGCTCGCCGTCACCCACCCTAGCTGGCTTTAGGCACAACACTGACCCTTGAAAGGTGTTGATGGCAAGACTGTCTGTATGAAGAGACTCGGATTCCTTTTCACTAGTTTGGCCCACTGGAAGTTAGAAGGTTGGAAGGAAGCAGAGCCGTCCCTTCTATAATAATAATAATAGTAAAGTTGGAAGGGGACCTTGAAGGTCATCTAGTCCAACCCCCTGCTCAGGCAGGAAACCCTACACCATTTCGGACAAATGGCTGTCCAGTCTCTTCTTAAAAACTTCCAGTGTTGGAGCA
>NW_015389090.1:170333-189032 GCF_001527695.2 Protobothrops mucrosquamatus | reverse complement strand
AGCAAGGTGCCACCTATGCTGTACTTGTGCAATTGGTTTTTCTTGCCTAAATGTAGAACCTTGCTTTTTTCACCATTGAATTTCATTTTGTTAGATAGTGCCCAGTGTTCAAGTCTGTCCAGATCCTTCTGTATCTTAAGCCTGTCTTCTGGAGTGTTGGCTATTCCTGCCAGCTTGGTGTTGTCTGCAAATTTGATGAAGGTTCTTTTATATAATTTGTATACAAATTATAATTTATATCTGTAAACGTTGCCGTATTGCTCCAACTGTTTCACTTGCCAAAGATGTAGTCGAAATCTCTTTTTTGGGGGGGAGGGGGGAAATACGAAAGAAAAAAAAAATCCACGTGCACGTCATGAAGTTACACAGACAAGCTGTGTTAAATTACTTTTGCTTGGGTACACTAGTAGAAGCTTGGAATTATTTAAAAACCCAAATTAACGTAGAGTAATAAATGTAGAGCAGGGGTAGTCAACCTTGGCTCTTTTATGACTCGTGGACTTCAACTCCCAGAATTCCTGAACCAGCTGTGCTGGCTCAGGAATTCTGGGAGTTGAAGTCCACGAGTCATAAAAGAGCCAAGGTTGACTACCCCTGATGTAGAGTATCAGCTATTAGTTATCCATGAAGCTTTATGCAGTTGGTATTGCTACAGAAATGAGGGTGAGGTGGGAGAAGGAAGAGGGATGCTGCTTTAAACTGTATGGGTCCTTAAATATGTGATTTCTGGGTGTGTACTGCAGCTGTTTAGTCAAACATCTGATCCCTGAAAAAGCAGCTGCATGACCCTAAATGACATTTTCATTAATATGACAGTCTCTTAATTGTTAAGATATATTTTATTTCAGCAATAAACAGTTTAGAGTTTGGAGGAATAAATGTTGAATCTTGTATTGGCTTCATGAAAAAGTATAGAAAAATCTTTACTGCAGGAGATTAGAGTAAATTGATTAGTAAATATTATGTTGTAAAAACTTTCAGGTCAATCCCTAGCAACTTTATGAAGTCTAGCAGAATTGATGTCTGAAAGTCCATCAATGAATACAACATTGAACTAAATGGGATGAATGCTGATTGGAGCTGATTGGATATCTTCATACATTTTAAGTTTTTGAATTTTTTTGCACAACACATAAGAATCTTAGAAGAAAACCATAATGTAAAAAGTGGGCTTTTGCTGCCAATTTTACTTAAGGTGTCATTTCTTATAATCCGCTTGAGTGGTAGAAAGTTTTTAGCATCTAAATGGGATTTCCTAGATTATAGAAATATGTTTGTACATTATAACCTTAAATTACTGAATTATGCAAAGTTGTATGTGTAGTTGATCCAGCTGTATAATCATATGGGAATAGAATTAATTAAAACGGGGAATGTAATATTAGAATATAAGGGATTTTCTCCTTTTTAAACACATTTCTTTTCCTTATCTTAAAACTTTCCCAAAATATGTTACAAAATTTATTCCCATTTGTTTTGTATACTGTAAGCTCATACACACTTTAATGATATCTCTTTCCATGGCTGCAGGGATATATGTGCATAAGTTTAACTTGTTCCACTGTCCAAGGTAGTCCCTGGTTAACGACCACTTGTTCAGCAACAATTCAAAGTTATGATGAAGCTGAACAAGTGGTTATGATTGATGACATCATCATGATCTGAACTATTGGGAACTGGCTCACAATTACAGTGGTTGCAGTGTTCAGCAATCAAGTGATCACAATTTGCAATCTGCCCTGCTAGCTTTACACAAGCAAAGTCAATGGGGAAGCCAGCAGAGAAGATTGCAAGTTACTTGAATAAGTCTGTCCTACCTGCGAACCTTCTCCAAGCCTCTTTTCACTTTTGCTGCACTTCCCCAGTCACTTGCGCACCTGAAAGAGCATCACTGCATCTCCCTGGTGACCCATGAACCCCTTGTCATCTCTCCCATCTGGCAGCAGCCACTCCAAGCCCCACTGTGCCTGTGCCATTCTTCTGCTACTTGCACACCCAGCATGGCCATTCCAAGCCTTGACATGCTGATGTTGCACCACCACAGCCATCTGTGCATTCAGTTGCTTCCTCCCCATCCAACAGTAGTCACTTACCTGCTACCTGCCTGCTTGTGAACTGCCTGGGACTTGCAACTAACTTTACTTGTGGGAACCTGGCAAAAAGTTATAAGGAGATGCTCACAAAATAATCCACAATCCAAGCTAAACGGTGGCAATGGGGAATGCAGAGATTGTCATTAAATAAGGCAGTCATGTGACATTGCACTTTACAGCGGCATTGCTTAGGAATGAAAATTTTGGAACTAATTTTTGTTACAACTCGAGGACTATTGTATTTTCATTTGCCTTTGTTAGAAATGGTCATTTCCCAGCACCATTAATTGAGCTTCACAGCTGATGCTTGAATTGACAATCATGAAACTTAGTTTTAGATGTGCAACAAAAGTCTTTCACAAGGGCGATGTCCTAGGATATTTTTGAAAACTTACTGTATTTTTTAATGTAACTGGAGGGACAAAAATGGGTTAGAACTACAGTAGATGAGTTTGTTCTACAAACCTACTTGAGCAATTGTCAATTCAGTCTTCTGCTATAATGTAGCTGCTAGACTTTTATTTAATTGGAACCCGTAATTTTAAATCCACAATTTGTGTTAGTGATTCTACATACACTTACATGAAGCCAGGTTAGGTACCTTAAAGGTTGTACATTATATGTTTTCAGTGATAGCTGATTGGACTACAAATGCTAAATTGGCAGAGGATAGAATTGCTTCCTGAATTTTATATGCTCAGTAATTAAAGTGATAATTACTGTGTATAGTGAGAAATCATGCATTTTAATTTGCTTTGTTTAGCAACAGAATTTATATTCTGGTTTCAAATCTTTAGGGAAAATGTAGCTTTAGATCACTGTCAACCTATCCAAAAAATCTGGAAGACAGACCAGGGCAGGCAACAATTCATGGAAAGCGAAAGACCTTTTTTTGCCTGACAGCATGATTTCAAGAAGAGAACACATTGATTTAAATATGTAACTGTAAATGTGTTACATCAGTGAACAACTAATTTCAATTTAATCTTTTTAATGAATGAGTCCTGAGAATTGACACCTATGCTTTTGTCTAAATTAAAGTGATAATTTAATGACTGGTGTCCCTTTTGTAAGTTAGCTTAGTGCCTTCCAACATACTTCCCTATTGTATGTTAAGTCATAATACAGTTGTTTGGAATCTGAGAAAATGTGTTTTAAGAACCATTTAGTCTTAATATCAAGGGTGGGTTACAAGCTGCATTAAGTCACAGTGTTTGTAATTGGTTGAATAAACCATTGCAACTGGGCTGATAGCTTTTCAATAAATTATACATGGTAATATACAAATTCCAGCCTAATATATGTAACCTTCATGATATCAGTTTGTCTCAGTGCTTAAGTGAATACACAATTATAGGAATATATCAAAGCAAGCCATTTTCTTTCAAGTAAAAATATACATGGACACTTGTATTGGCTCTTGTTACTCTAATTATGTAATATACAACACTTAAATCTCTTGGGTAGTTTAGGAAGTCAAGCCAAGAAAGGAACACATATTTTTCTGAGTGCATCTTCTCTTCCCAGTTTAGCATTAAGTTGTTTGAGGCTATACTCAGTTTTCTTGCTGGAAATTATTGGTTAAGACAAAATGAGAAAATTAACTAATTAGAGACATTGTTAACCAAATACTTCTTGATTTTAATTATAGATTAGACACCACATAATGCTTTGGGTCACTTTTTCAGAGATTTCCTTACCTAAATAGTAACCAGAGGCAAGCAAAAAAAAAAATCAGGGGAAATGGGAGCAACTTCTGATCTCCTGTTGGCATTCCCACTTAATTTCCTTGTGGGAAACTGTCAGTGAGTGGCAGAAATTTTCCTTCTTCCCTTCTCTCCTTTTCCTTCTGTTCCCAGCAGGGAGATATGTGGCTGCTGCTAAGTGGGGGAAGGGAGTGAGGGATTGTACTAATGGCTGGGAACATTGAAAATGAAAATTATGTGACGGCAGCAGCATGGTAATGGCACTGAAGCAGCAGCTGCTACAACTTTCCCAAATGTCATTCCCTCCAAAGAAATGGCTCCCAACATTCTGTAAATAGTCCATTTGAGGTACATTGATTGAAACATTTTTTTTATCCCAACGGAGATCCGGCAGAAGGCTCCGTTTCTCAAGCGCCCCATTCAAGGCATACCAAGCTTGCAAGCTCTGTATGCCTGGAATGGGGCGCTTGAGAAACAGAGCCTTCTGCCAGATCTCCGTTGGGATAAAAAATGTTTCCGCACCTATGGAGCGCTTCCAAAATTCAGGGACTGGCTGCATTTGGAAGCGCTCTATACCTCGATTTTCTGAAATAGGGTTGCCTCTAGAACGTCTCTGACGTTCGAGACATACGAACCTTAACCCGTGAACTCTTTACCTCGCAAGGAAAGACACGTCAGTGGATCCCACGAAGTTTTACGTCCCTTAGGGACGTAAAACTTATCGGGGTGGTCTCGTGTTTGTGAGGTGTTAGGTGTTACGGTTTGGGATTGGGGTACCACACCCCGGGGCAACTACATTCCTTCACTAACCTCCTTTCCAACTCCGTTCTCCATATGCAAGGCAACAAAATAAGTTTGTGGAACTAAAAAAAAAGATCAATCTGACCTTTCAACTTCTCACAAAAAAAAAAAAAAAGATTTCGCAAAGTTGGAACGTCTGGTTGAACTTTTTTTTTAAACCGGTAGTCCCACAAGCTTCTTTTGTTGCCCTGCACGCAGTGGCGGGGAACAGAGCTGGAAAGGAGGTTATGAAGGGAGGTTTTGGGGAAGCGAGGGGAGACGGGGATGGATCTGCTCTGGCTTCTGCTGCCTCACTCCACCAGCATCAGGGCTCAGAGGCTTGTTTTTGCAAGAAAAAAGCCATTTCCCAAGCCCCTTCCTGGCAAAAACGGAGCCAAAGCGTACCTCACTCTTATTGAGAGCAATCATGTGAAAACAAGGATGACAAAGGACAGCACAGTTAATTGTGAAAATGAAATCCTTAAAGTGTGGAATTCTCTGCCAAAAAAAATTAAGTCAATGAAAGCAAGGGATTGCTTTCCTTACTTTGTTTGGATCATCTTATGCTTGTGAGCAGATGACCAGAGTGCTGCATGTGTTGCTCTCAAACTTACAAAATATGAGCCAAGGTTATACAAATTATCAACAGGCATACAACAGCAAAAATCACATTAATTGTTCAAAAGCATGCCAAATGCAAACTTTACCTTTCAATAAAAGTTGTTTGTATCATTGAAAGCTTTGTTATTGTGTTTTTCTTTTAAGACAAAAGATGTTAATGTATGAGTTGTTTTTTCTAAACTAAAACCTCAGTATTCAGGTTAAATTGCCATGTTGGCACTTTGCGATAAATAAGTGGGTTTTGGGTTGCAGTTTGGGCACTCAGTCTCTAAAAGGTTCGCCATCACTGCTCTAGACTGTTTAGGCTATGAAAGTTAACACTACACTGAATATATATGGAAAGCAGGGGATTACTAATTCAAATCTTTTAATATGGACATAATGGGATCCTGGTATGAGCACTGAATAACAACCTATCTGCTACATTTTCATCAACTCATGTTACTCTCAAAAGCTGGAAACTGTACATTGAACAAGCTGCAACAGTGAAATTGCAAAGCCTGGGCTACTAATATGCAAACTGACCAATTTAAGAATAATTGCAGTTGATATGCAACTTGCATTTTGTGCTCACTTGTTTTATAGGACTTTTATAAGGTTTTTAGAATGAGATTCTTATTAAGTTGACAACGGTATAAGGCAGGGGTAGGCAACCCAAAACACTCAAAGAGCCACTTGGACCCGTTTTCCACCGAAAACAAAACACTGGGAGCCGCAAACCCCTTTTATATATTTTATATATATATATTAAAGGTAAAAAAGGATATATGCAGTGTTATCTTCATTTTAGATGTCAAAAGGGTCTCTCCCTCCCTCTCCCTCCCTCTCTTTCTGCCCTTGGTCTGCCAGTTCTGTTCCCCCACTCTCTTTCTTTCTCTCTCTCTCCCTCTCCCCCCCTCTCTCCCCCCCTCTCCGATCTTCTGCTCACCTGGCAAGCTGGCTTCAAGCTCTTCTCCAACAAGCTCAGGGGTAGGCAATCTCGGCTCTTTTATGACTCATGGACTTCAACTCCCAGAATTCCTGAGTCAGCATAGCTGGGCTAGCTAGCTTTTTCCTGCCCTTCCTGCTTCCTGCAGAGATGCAGCAAAGGGAGGAGCCCCGCCCAAAAAGCTTTTCAGCTTGTTGGAGAACACTGTGAGTCCACTCTCTTACATACACACACACACACACAAACACAAAAACAGACCGAGACAGAGAAGCAGGGAAGTGCAAGTGCCTCTCTCTGTCTCTCTCTGCAAATGGCAGAGGAGGCTGGGAGCCACAGGGGAAGGCTCAAAGAGCCGCATGCGGCTCCAGAGCCGCAGGTTGCCGACCTGTGGTATAAGGGATTGCATGATAATTGATTTTTTTTTTCTAGTGAGAAAGCAGCACACAAATTATTGTTAAATAACAATGAAAATATAGTTGCTCCTAAGAACCTAACAGACAGAAAACTAAGGAGCACTTCTGGGCTTCGAAGAGAATACAGTCCCATCAGTCCCATATATTGTCTAGATTTGATTTCAGCTGTGTTTTCCCCCCTTATCTAACCATTACTGAACCTAGGTATATTCAAGACTCTTTTGTAATTAAGTAATTGTGCAGACAGAAACTCAACAAAGTAGCATTTCTGCCTACTCCTTTGTCTGCTTTCACTGGCGTAATAAGGAAGATTTGGCTAATTGAGCCCATTGCTTTCTACCAAATTATTCAAAGGTGAGCTCCGAGAATGGGGTAAATTCCATGCTGCAAGGTAGATACATTTTCTATTGTACTTTAGATTTGATTCTCTTTGATGACTATCAGGGAAGATTATTGAGAACTAGAATGCTCTACCATCTCTTGTAGAAGGCTAGAGGTAGTAGTGAACATTCTTGTCCTTTATCTTCCAGGTTTCTGCCCTTGTACAAAAAAAAAATCAATTATCTTTCCTCATTAATGGTCTGCTTTTCTTTCTAAATAAAGAGCTTAAATATTTTTTTAAATGTTTTCTGGTACAATAAGTCTGTTCAGAGATAAGGTTATATTAATTGCATATGACTGCAACCATGCAATTTTTTTTGGCAGCATGTTGAAACTATTCAAAGCTAAGCCAATAGCTCAACTTCTTTATAGTGCCCAGCTGGGCCCCTTTTTCAACTTTGCACTATTAGAATTGGTTAATTCCAAATTTTGAAGGTCAGCCCTTCAAGTCCCAAAAGTTGAGGTCAGAGTTTAGATGATCATACTCAACTTTCACTCTGGCACAGTGTCATGCCCTCCCATCAGTTGTTCTTGAAGGCAAATACAGGAAAATTCCCTACAGATGTCTCTGTAGTACAAGCACTGGAGGAGCACAGGCTCTGTTGTTTCTATATGCCCAGAGTCACAGGGCATACAGAATATATATATGCAGGTCTTGGCGTATTCGGGTCTTTTCCCGTGTACGCCAAGACCTGCATACCTGTACCCGTGAAAATCTACGAAAACAAACATATACATACATACATACATACATACATACATACATACATATATATATATATATATATAGGTCTTTAGTTATTCGGGTTTTCTCCCGCGTAGAATTAAAAGTACCTTGGCGACGTTTCGACGAAGTCACATTCCAGTAGAAGTCCGACCACAGAAGTCGAAGCACGAAGATTCTCACCACACACTAGCGTCGACAAAGAAGGAATCTTCGTGCTTCGTGCTTCGACTTCTGTGGTCGGACTTCTACTGCTTACACTGAAGCTCGAAACGTCGCCAAGGTACTTTTAATTCTACGCGGGAGAAAACCCGAATAACTAAAGACCTACATACAAACACCCGCGAAAACCTCAGAATATATATATATATATATATATATATATATATATATATATATATATATATATATATATATATATATATATATATATATATATATATATATATATATATATATATATATATATATATATATATATATATATATATATATATATATTCCAAAATTTAAATGTATATAAATTTTTGACTTTCATGTATTTTATTATTTTAGCTTTTAAAAATATTACCTGTTTATATTCTACTCCTCCATGCTGGTCTATTACTCTAACAAAGGTTTTGTTTATACTTACCTTTTTGTTGTCATTCAATGTTGCCTACGTGTAATATTTTTAAGCAAATTTGTCTTATCATGACTTTTTGTTTGCTTGCTATTGGTTTACTATATGAAAAATTATTCAGCAAATAAGCCTTCAATCTTTTCAGAGACTTTGGAACATTCCACTTGAAATCTTTCCTACTGTTGTTTTTAAAGGAGAAGAGTAGGTGAATTAGTTAACTGTGGTACAAACCAGTATGTATGTATCCAGAAATAAATCCTACTGAGTACATTGGGGCTTATTTATTAAATATTTATTAGTTAGATTTGGATCTTCAAAACTTTTTCCCTTTACAAACCACTCTTTGAATATCTTGTTATTTCAGAATAATAGTCTTTGGTATGTCATGTTATTCCATTCAAAATAAAAGCATTGTATTTCTGTTTTTATTTCCCCAGACTTATATTAATAATTCTTCCTGAAATACTTTTTTCAGGTGACTTTCAACTCTAGAGTAGAAGGCAACAAACTCAAAGTTATCTCCCTTCCCTTGCATGTCCAAACAGATGATCTGACATTGTTCACCCAAATGTAATTACTTAGATGTCTGTATTTCCTGGCATAAAAAAAATCTGTGAATCAGAAGAAAGAAATTAGCTGGAATAATTCTAGCAAGAGGAGTGGGGGGAAATGAATTTCAGAAATTGTATTTCTCTCTTCCTCTTCTTTACTATTTTGTAAACTTCTAAATCTGCTGGTAAAAATGCCAAATCCTGTCTAAACATCTGGCTTACTGTGTGACCAACCATAATAAGACAATGTTACTTTCAACATTATTTTAGTATGTACATTTAGCAATAAGAGCTATTTCGTTAGATAGTAATTAGAGTGTTTTGTTCAGTTTTATTTTTTTCATGTATGACAAAACTGTATTTTTGGAATTCATATCTATGGCTATATACCTATATATACTTGAGAATAAATAATGTTGAAAACAACATTTAATTTTGAATAAACTACACGTTTATATTTTTATTTATTTAATTTTAATTTAATTTTATTCTTTACCTTTACTCTCAGGTGTTAATCTAAACAGATAAAAATATAATTGTCTCCCCTGTGCTTATATACGGTACCTCAAGTGTTCTGCTGTGAAGAGAATCTTACAAGTAACCTTGCCAACATTAATGAGCAAAATGTTGGAGAAATAAATGTCTTCACTATCCTAATTACAGGTCACACCCAACTGCTGAAAGTTAAAAAAAAATCTGGAAAGGTGATCTGTTTTTCCTTACAGTTACAAACAGCATTAGTCAGTGCCTCTAAGTACTGCTGTTATTTCATCATGTACCTTTAGCGATAAGAGCTGTTTCATTAGATAGTAATTAGAGTGTTTTGTTCAGTTTTATTTTCTTTTTAAACTTCAGTTTGTGGGTAGATAAATAAGGTACAATTTTGGCTTTTAGTTTACAGTGGAGCTCTTACTCATTTCCTCTTGTAATAGATAAGATGAAGCTCCCAAATTAGAGAAAGACATGGTGAGAAATTGAAAGGATAATTTAAACGTAGAGCTAAGTAAAAACTTTTTTTAAAAAAAAAAAAAAACTAGAATTCAGGAGATTTAGCTAGAATAAATCCTGGATTTTTATATATTTTTACTGGACAGGCCACCGGGGATGATTAAAAGAAAAAAGTCATATGCAGAATACAATAACTTTTTTAAATGTAAAGAGGAAAGAGTTACAATCAGATTTATTTATTAAATTTATTTGCTGCCCATCTCACCATGGGGCTACTCTGGGTGGCTTACAACAGTAAAAACGGGGAAAAAATGATGAAAAAGGTAAATATAATAAAAGCAAAGCAATGAAACAGTAAAAGTAATAAAAGTAAAATAATATGAAATTTTAAAAGATGGTCTAAGGGGCATCAGGAAGCGCAAGGGAAGGTGGGTTCAGCTAATTAGTCCAGTAGCCACCTCCTGTGTGGTACTCCCTTTTTGGATCCCTAGGTCAACTGGCAGTCAGGTCTTTAAGCTCTTGCAGAAGAATAAAAGGGCAGGGGCAAACCTCACCCCAGGGACCACAGTGTTCCAGAGGGGTTGGTGCTACAACAGAGAAAGTTTTTCTTCTGAATCCTGCCCGTCAAGAGTTCCTTGTCTGACGGGATCCCCAGCACGCCTCTGCTGGCAGGAGTAGGGTGAGCTTGTCTTAATGGGATGAGATGCTTCATCAAGTAATCTGGACCCATGCCATAGAGGGCTTTAAAGGTCAAAGACAACACCTTGAACTGCACCCAGAAGCAAACCAGAAGCTAGTATATCTCATAAAAACATTGGTGTTGTATGGGCCATTCTGTGGGTCCCAAAGATTGCTTTTATTAATTATAGTTTCCAAATACATTTCAAGAGTAGCCCCTTGTAAAGCACATTACAATAATCCAGACGAGAGATGACTAGGGCTTGAGTGACTGAGTGCAGGGAGTCCTGATCCAGGAAAGGCCGCAGATGGTGCACAAATTAAGATGTGCAAAGGCTCTCCTACCACCACCTGCTCTTTGATCAGGAGTCCTGAGCCCAGGAGAACCCCTAAGTTGTGAATTGGGTCTGAACGGGATAGTGCAGTCCCATCCAGAACTAAAGATGTCAAAGATCCGAGTCTGGAAGCTCCATGCACCCAATGCAATGGAGTGGCACCCAAAGCCTCTCAGTTTGAGGAAATGGTTACCAGCAACAAATTCCTGGGTGTGCAGTTAACAAGTAGGCTAGCTTGGTCTTCAGTAGTGAGATACTGGTGAAGTGGGCACAGCAGCATCTGCATTTTCTGCATCGCATGAGAAAAGCACATCTCCTTTCCCTGTCCTTACCACTTTCTACAGAGGGACTATTAAAAGCATCCTGTCATACAGCATCACAGTCTGGTTTGGAAGCATCACTGCTTCAGACAGGAAGGCAGTGCAGAGAGTGGTGAGGATGGGTGAAAAGATTATTGGCAGTTCTCTCCCTTCCATCCAGGATATACCACATAAGCGTTGCTTGAGCAGGATCCGTAAGATTGTCTGGGACACTACACATCCTCTTCACAACCTATTTTCCTTGTTACCTTCTGGGAGGAGGCTTCGTGGTAGCAGAACATCCAGATTCAGTCACAGTTTTGTTCCATACAGTATTAACCTTATGAACTCTAAAGCTTCCTCCTTCCGTTATGTATTCAAGATAGACAGTGATTAATATTTATATGTTACTTATATGTAACAATGTAGGTCTATACATATGTTGTATATAGTATGTTTAAATGTGTGCTATGTATGTGTACTTTGAGAGCAAGCAACTAAATTTCATTTTTAATGTGCGCCATTGTGCCCACAGTAAAAAATGACAATAAAAGATTATCCATCCATCCATCTTGCTAGGGTTCAGTTGTAGCCCATTAACCCCCATCCAGCTCTACAGTCTCCAGGCACTGTGAGAGGATAGTGACAGCATCACTTGAATCACCAGGTGCGGAGATATAAGTTGAATGTCATCAGTATACTGATGATACCTGAACCCATTGTGATGGATGATCTCATCCAGTGGCTTCATTTAGATGTTAATCAGGAGTGGACAGAGATTTAAGCCCTGCAACACACCATAAGAAAGCAACCAGGGACTGGGTTTGTCATTCCATACCAACACTGATTGGGATCAGCCTTGGAGAAAGGAGCCAAACCAGCTGAGAACCGTGCCGCTCAGCAACAAACTGTGCAGCTGGCCAAAGGGTTACCATGGTCAATGTATTGAAGGCCACTAAGTCAAGGAGAGCCAGGATGGTTCTACCAATATTCTGTTCTAACCAGAGGTCATCCACAAGTGCAACAATGCAATCTCAGGCCTGAAACCTGACTTAAATGCAATCTTTTATCAGAATAACCATCACAGAGCTCGGTGGAGATACTGTACCTCCAAGTAAATAGGCTTGAGCTGCATATCCAAACCATTTTTCACTACATACACAGTACAACCTCTGAAGTGAATTCCTAAATCTTGTTTTGACTAGATAAAAAAGCCATTCTTCTAAATTTGTCTCCCCTTCATCTACTAGAAATTTGACATACTTTGAATGATGGGTCAATTTGTAGTAATACTAAAATGATCATAGTTCATAATATTTGACGTTATTAGCAATCTGAGGTTGATATTTCAGAAAATATTATCCTTAGATGAGAGCAATCTGAGGTTGATATTTCAGAAAATATTATCCTTAGATGAGAAAGGGGAAGCAGAAAGAGAAAACTAGGTCTGCATGTTAACTCAGAAAGGGAAAATCAATAGATTCTATTTACCCATCACACATTTGCTTCAATAAAATCATTGTGCTTTCATAATACAAGTCTGTATCTATTCAAGAGTAAATCTTACTGATTTCATAAAATGTATTCTCGGGTATAGTCTTAAGTTTTGATAATACCTATGTATTCAGGAATAATGTATTGCGGATTTATACAAATATGGACACTTGGTAGTATTCTACATGCCATCGGTATAATTTTATTTATGTTTTTTACTCTTTTATGTAGAATTTTAGTACAATGTTAATGACTTTCCCCTTAAAGAGTAGATCACAAAAGTATTGCCACAGAATTTAATATATTTATGTCCCATCAAGTCAATGTCAACTGTGACAATGTCAACGTCATCTAGTGATCACACATAGATGAATATTGGATGATATGTCCCTAACCTGATCTTCCAATGTTGCACCTATTGCTGCTGTAATTGTAATTGCTGTAATTATAATTCACTTTGCTGCTGGTTTTCTCCTTTTTCTCTTTCCTTCCATCTTTCCCAGCACTATAGTCCTCAACTTATAACCATTCATTTAGTGATCTTTCAAAGTTACAATGGCACTGAAAAAAGTGACTTATGACTGTTTTCCACACTTACTATTGCAGCATTCCCATGGTCACGTGACCAAAATTTGAATGCTTGGCACATTTATGACTGTCCCAGTGTTCCAGGGTGAAGTGACCACCTTTTACGACCTTCTGACAATCAGTGGGAAAGCCAGATTCACTTAACAGCTGTCTTACTACCTTAACAACTGCAGTGACTCACTTAACAAATGTGGCAAGAAAAAATGGGGCAAAACTCACTTAGCAAATGTTTTGCTTTGCAACATAAATTTTGGACTCAATTGTGGTCGTAAGTCAAGGACTACCTATACTTCATACTATGTATCAGGATCTCATAATATTCAAGACCTGTGACATTGCATGGTTTGTCAACTGGATCATATAACATTTGTTTTGCAGAATTTAATAAAGTAAGAAAATCTGGAAGTGCTAAGCCAGAAACCAGGGGTGTGAACATTGGAAAGGAAAGACTATCAGAACAATACTTTTTATAAAAGGTATGGTATATTTTGCCTTTCTATTATCAATTTTATAGAGAATATGATTTTCATTGAAATTTATAGAATGTTTTGTCTAGGGCATTTACCCACATATGTTTATAAATATGTGACTTCTCCAAAAAACTTTTTAGAATGTGTCATGACTATTTCACAATAAAAAGTAAACTCAAGACAGAAAAACAAGACATTTTTGAAAGTCATAAAAATAGTGGAGTATGTACATACTTAGAACGATCATTTTCTATAAATGTCGGGTGAATGTAAGAAAATACTCGTCAATAAATAAGACATATTTTGTTATTATGACATTGAGTGTGTAACATTTATAACCGTATCATTCCTTATAAATTAATTGCAATTCTGGCATTGTTCTAAATAATATAATGCACTTATAATTCAATTATCACTGTTTCTGTGTTCAACTGTTAGTCAAATAATTACATTTGATACATGTTGTATAGGGTGTGTGCATGTGTATATAATACTCAGAATTGATGGTCTTAAATCAGTAATGACACCTAAGAAGAATGCATCTTTCACAATAATGCCTATCTGAGACCTATTAACTAAAATTGTTCATCAAAATAATATTTGGAACGCTAATCTTTAATTCCTTTTTAATCATTGCAATGCAACAATATAATTTTTATGGATTCAGTACCAAGTTGTTTGGGGCTGACAGGATACTGTTAGAATAGCCATCCAGCACCATGGAATGTATAGTATGGTTTAAACCTTTCTCATAACGAAGTGCTTCTATGCAGTATTTTAGAACTACTCAAAACTCAAACCTATTTCAGAATTTTGCAAAACCCTGAGAACCAGCAGAATTGGAAAGATCAACTTTACAAATAACCACCTTGTCTGAATCAGAAGAATTTTAACCACAGATCTTGCAGTTCCAAGTTCTAATAAAAATGTAGGGAGAAAAGCCACCAAAATGAATTTTATAGATTAGCACAATAAATAGACTGTAGTTTTAATGCAAATAAGTTGCAAGCTTTTGTTTGCATGTAGTTTGGGCTATCTGGCTTCAAATCAGTTATATGCAGTGCTTTTTTTTGTAAAAAAAAAAAAAAAAGGTGCCGGAACTCACACATGTCATACAACCCGCCTTGCCTACCCTACAAGATTCCATCCCAAAAAAGTGCCGGAACTCCATCCTGGGCATTCTATGACAAAAAAAGCCCTGGTTATATGACTTTAATTTTGATCAGCTTTAGGAGCACGGTGGCTCACATGGATAGGGTGCTGGTGTGGAGGTTAGCAAGCCCACGTTCGAGACCTGAATCTGTTGCATAGCGGGGTGAGCTCCCATCATTTGCTCCAGCTCCTTGACGCGGGGACACTAAAAGAGCCCCAGTTGGTGTGCTCCAGGCAACAGTGATGTCGCTGGCTAATCCTTTCAATGTGGAGGCACCTTAAAGTGGGTTTCTGACACGAACGGGATGGAGACTGGCTTTTATGTTGGTTTTGATAACAACATTTCATTTTGTTACGCTATTTTATAAACATGTTAATATGTTATGTTTAATTCATTTTACTGATGGTGGGGGAATTTAGTATTGTAAACTGTCGTGAATTGGTTGTGCAGAGACACAAATCGGATTCTAAGTTGAGAATTTTTCCCACCACCCATTTAGGAGAACCATAGCACTGCACAAAAAGCTTGCTTTTACCGGTAGCTAGTCAGTAGAGAAATCAGAATCAATTCTGTTTATTTTCTAGATCTATAAAGAAATCCAAGCAATTACTGTAAAAGAAGAAACTCTTTCATATAGTTAATTTCATGATATCTTTGCTAAAAATGGTCTTCCAAAAGCTTACAGGCAATTCAAAATATATTTTATTTGTTCAGGTTTGGTTGCTTTCTGGAGCACTTCCTGATGCCATCTTATAACAGTGGTTGGCTTAATATATTACACTAACTCAGAATTGTTTTAGGTAGTTCTCGACTTATGACCACAATGGAATTGTTGTAAGTTGAAGCTTACAACGACTGGGCTTGATTTTGTTAAGCAAATCATGTGGTTGTTAAGTGAATCCAGTATGTTCTATGGGCATTTTTTTGCCAAAAACCAGCAAAAAAATGCCACCAACCAGCAAAAACAGTCACAAATTATGATAACATGACCATGGAACACTGCAACCATCGTAAATGCGAGCAAGTTGTCAAGTGCCCAATATGTGATTATGTGACTACAAGGGGGGGGGGCTGTGGCAGACATAACTTTGAGGATGAGTCATTTTGTCTGTCACAACTTCAAATTATTATTAAGCAACTGTTGTAAGTCAAGGACTACCAGTAATTTGTTAAGCAACAGTTATTTGCCTATCATTTGCATACAGTACTATTTTGCTCTGTTTGCATGATTGCTAAGGAAACTATATTATGTATTAAAATAGCTTGTAAACTAACTACTGAGCCCCCACAATACAAAGATTGTCCACTGTAAAGCCCCTCCAGTCAGATCTGATGATGAAGAAAGAGACTTGATCTTTTATTTCCTGGTTAGTTCACTCTATTGCTTTGTGAATGAAAAAGGGAATGTTTCTCTATTCTCTATAATTGTCCTTAGGTCTTCTTTGGGAATGCTTATGTAACAAAATGCACAGCCAATTTGGTGCTGGACTACAAACAAGGGACTGTGAGTTCTGGGCCTTCCTTAGACATGAAAGCCAGCTGGGTATCTTCAGACAAGTCATTCTCTTTCAATATAAATGTACATACATACATACATACATACATAGATACATACGTATGTACAAACATACATACATGACTGTGTGACCAAACGTGATAATAATAGCCCTTTGTTATTATTTTGTTATGTTTACAGATGTACTGGCAAAAATAATTTTTACTAGTGGCCCTTGATAAATTTAGTGCCTTAAGGAAAAAGATGGGGTTTGGAAATGATCTGAAGTATTCTCATGAAGCTTTGCTAAAACTGCAAGATTGGGAGTTACGGCTATTGGAAACAGTGAAGAAATTTATGGCCATGAGAATAAAAAGTGACAAAGAATACGCATCCACTTTACAGAATCTTTGCAATCAGGTTGATAAAGAGAGTACGTCACAGTTGGATTATGTCAGTAACGTAGCAAAGGTAAGAAAATGTAATTTAATTTAAATTTAAAGTGAGTAAACTTTTAAAATCTGATAATCTACAAATTTACAAACTTTGTGGTAAACACACAGAATAATTTTAAGACTGCAATTTTGAGGATATAATTTCTTGGTTTCTGTTGAGTTCTGTAGACTTCAATAAAGATAATTTGATTGTTTAAACTGTTAAACTGCTTAATGGTTTGGTGTATGTTTTCTGTATGGACTTGATTTGTTTTATGTTTGAGAATTTCTTTGTGGATTTTGGGGATAAATCATATACTTCCATTCTGAATTTTGGCCCTAAAATTTCTGTTTCAAATAGTCCTGGGTTAATGATAGCAATTAGAATATCTGTTGCAAATGAGGCGGATGTAGACATCTGTTTAGCAACAATAATTCCAGCACTCTTGGTTGCCATCATTAAATCACTGCAGTGGTTAAGCAAGGGTAGCGCATTTTGCCATTTATGACTTTCTGCCCAACTTCTCAATTAACTTTGCATTCAAATGCACAGATCACAATCTTGTGATTGTGGGACAACTGGAACTCTGAGGACTAGGTATAAGTACCACTCATTTAGCATTATTATAAGATTGAACAGTCACTGAAGAAGTGTTTGTTAGTGAGGATCCCTTATCTAGTTTAGGTATTCCAGTGGGCCTAATTTAGTACAATTTAAATGTTAGCCTCATAAACAACTTGGCAATACTTGGCAATTTTACTTAACATTATAAAAGTGTTAATTTGCTACATTGCTTTACCTTGAGCCATGCTATTAACATTTTTTTGACATAGATAAATTTATTTTTGTATTCATAGTTACAATAATACTCTTTCATATGTAAAATCACTTGAATTAATATCTAGACTAAAAAATTGCTAGGTATGGAAACTCACCTAACAAATTAACGTATGTGAATGTAGAGGACATGGATGATTGCATGTTCCATTTCCACTCTTTGCATATCAGAATGTATGATGCAACTGTAATTTTTACAGTTTTGACATTTGGAAGTAAAGCTTTTGGTCATGATCTTAATGTGCAAATCTGAGGTAATTGAAATGCATCTAACAAGATAGTCTTTATACAGATAGTCTTTGCTTAACGATGGCAATGAGGACCAGAATTTCTGTTCCTAAGTGATGCAGTTGTAAAATATGACAACATGTGACTGCATTGGGTAGCAACAGCAATCCTTGCATTCCCCATTTCCATTGCTAACCAAGGATCTTGGGTCATTAAGTGAAACCCAGGTGGCTTGCATGCAGGCTGGCAGGAGTAAGTGGCTGCTGCTGGGCGGAGAAGGGTATGCAAATGGTCAGTGAGAATGACAGTTTATTCAGAACCTCTTCTTTTTCTTGTCTCTTTAACTGTTTTGGAGAGTCAATCTTAAAAATGAATTGGAATTTTCAGATTTTACTTATTATTCTTTTTTTTTTTCTTCTTTTTTAAATTTTTTATTGTTTTCAGCATAAAAAAAACACATCACATATACATCACAATTCAAAAGCCACCCCCCACCCCCCACCCGGACTTCACGAACCTAATCCCAGGATACTATTCAACTAAAAGTAAACTAATATTAATATCCCTAACTCCACAAAGTGTTATTCTACATAAGTAGGTGAAATATATATATATATAAAAAAAAATTTTTTTTATCTAAAAACCTAACTTATATTCCACCATTCTATGCTTATTTTGAATATAAACAATCCATCTTCTCCATATTGATAAAAATTGTTCGTTTGAATGATCCTTCAAATAAGCCGAAATCTTTGCCATTTCAGCAAGATGCGAAACCTTCAATCTCCAGTCCTCCATTGTAGGTAAAATTTTACTCTTCCAGTTTTGAGCTATCAACAAACGGGCAGCAGTTAAACAATACAACATCAAATTCGTTTCTTTTACATCCAAATTATGTGTAATACCTAGGAGAAACAACT
>NW_015389090.1:129635-169711 GCF_001527695.2 Protobothrops mucrosquamatus | reverse complement strand
TATATCCTTCTAATATGTCCTTTAGCATCATCCCTTACTTGTTTCAAAAAATTCCCATTTTCCATAAAAAAAGCAGTTTTTTTATCAATTCGCCATCTCTCTTGAATTTGTCTATACACAAGCCAAGAAAAGTCTGGATACTTCCGTCTCAAAACTTCTATTGATTTAAGGCACCATTCACCACTACCACTCAAATATAACAAGTCTTTATAAGATGGCGCCTCCATAACCACAAATCTTGGTATAGTCAAAAAAATATGTGACGGTATCACCCAAATTGGAAGTTTAACATCAAACTTAAAAAAATATTTTTGCCAAACTCTTAACAATGCAGCCCTTATTATATGATTTCTAAACGTTTTGTCAACCTTTTTTTGCATAAAAAGATAAGCATGCCACCCAAAGTACAAGTCCCATCCTTCCAAGTTCAAAATCCTCTTGTTAGATTAAATTAATCCAATCCGTCATCCAGGTCAATGCACAAGAATCGTAGTAAAGTATCAGATTTGGAGCTTTAAGTCCTCCACGTTCTCTAACATCTTGGATAATCTTAAATTTAACCCGTGCCTTCTTGCCTTCCCAAATAAAGCGATTCAAGTCTCTCTGCCATTCTTTCAGGTTAAGTTCATTTTTTAAAATAGGTATCATCTGGAATAAAAAAAGAAACTTAGGTAAAATGTTCATTTTAATGGCTGCAATACGACCCAGCAAGGAGAAATGAAGTTTTTTCCACATTGATAAGTCTTTTTGTACTGATTTCCACAATTTCTCATAGTTATTCTGATAAAGTTTCATGTTAGAGGAGGATAAGAAAATTCCCAAATACTTAACTTTACTAACCACTTCAAAACCTGATAATTGCGTAAGTTGTTTTTTATCTTTAGCAGTCATATTCTTTGTAAGAATTTTAGTCTTTTGAACATTAGTTCTAAATCCAGCCACCTTGCCATATTGATGCAGCACTTGCAACAAAGTTTCCAGTGACTCGATTGGTTGAGACAGTGTAAAAACCAGATCATCCGCAAAAGCTTTAAGTTTATATTCTTTAGAAGAAATTCTTAAACCTTTAATCATTGTAGAATCTCTAATTCTGGATAGTAGAATTTCTAATGACAATACAAATAATAAAGGAGAGAGTGGACAACCTTGTCTAGTACCTTTTTGTATATCTATAGGCTCTGTCAAGTCTCCATTTATAATTNTATAATAAATTGCTGTTAAACCATCCGTCCCAGGAGCTTTACCAACTTTCAGTTGTTTAATTGCATTTAAAATTTCATCTGTTGTAATCTCATCATCCATAATTTTCTGCTGTTCCAATGTAAGTTTATATATAGGTGAAGATTGTAAATATTTATCAATATCTTTACTATTTATAGTCTCTGAGGAGTACAAATGCGAATAAAATTCAGTGAATGCCTTTTTGATCATTTCTTGTTGATGAATTTCACGGTCTTTGACCAAAACTTTAGATATGAGTCTCGCTTTTTGTCTCTTACGTATTTGGTAGGCCAACCACCTCCCCGGTTTGTTTGCGTTAGCAAATGTATTATGTTTAATATACTTCAAATTGGTGGCCACCTGATCAGCAATTAATAAGTTAAATTGATCTTTAAGCATCTTAATAGAATTTTTTAGGTTGATATCTGTTGGTTGTTGTAATAATAATTTTTCCTTCCTCCCAATTTCATTTTCCAAGTTAAATCTGGTCTGCGCTTGCTTACGTTTATAGGCGTTGTTCATAGCAATTAGTATTCCTCTTAGGTAAGCCTTGCCAGCATCCCATACAATATTTATAGAAGTTTCCTTGTGCATATTAAGTTGGAAGAACTCTTCCATAGATTCCTTCAAAGCCTTAACCTTATCCTCATAGTTAAACAAATTTTCATTTATTCTCCAAGATTTCCTCTTTATTTTTTGACCAATCTCCATCCAGACCATACTATGATCAGACAAGATTCTAGGGAAAATTTTAGTTTTGTTACAGTCTGTAAGTAAATCAGTCGATATCAGAACAAAGTCAATCCTTGAAAAAGAGTCATGTCTGTGAGAAAAAAAAGTAAAATCACGTTCATTGATGTGTTGTGATCTCCAAGCATCCATTAATTCTAAGTCATCTTTCATAGCAAAGAAGGACTTAGGTAATCTGGAAAGGGTTACATCCTTAGAAGTTGTTTTTTTATCTTTTAACGTATCCAAAACCCCATTCCAGTCTCCCATAAGAATCAAAGAGTTATAGTCCATCGCCACAATTTTCTGATGTAAATGTCTATAAAATTGCTTTTGAACTGCAAGTTGATTGGGTGCATAAACCCCTATTATTAGACACTTTCTTCCATTTAAATTTATTTCCACAAATAAATATCTTCCTTCTTTGTCAGCTTCTTTTAAAACAGGTGAAAGATGCCTTTTAATATACATTGCAACCCCAGCTCTCTTTTTTAAGGCAGATGCAGCAAACAAATCTCCAAGCTTGGAGTTCAATAATAATTTTTGATCTTTAGCCACAATATGAGTCTCTTGTAAACATATAATGTCATTATTAAAATGTCTTAAATAATGAAAAATCTTGCGTCTTTTGTGGGGAACATTAAGCCCCCCTACATTCCATGATATTAACTTACACATTAGGAGATTTTATTCCACTGACAAGACTAGCCGCATATAATTTCACAAAGACTTTAGGACGAGCACCGCCTACTGGCTGTGAAATAGCCGGTATTTGACAATCAGCTGGAGGGGTATCAGCTGGTGGTCAAGCTGTCATCTGTCTTTCCTTTTCCTTGCGTCTATGGGCTGCGCGCGTGATTCTTTGTTCCTTTCCATTAGCTTTTGGGCTTTCCTCTAGATCTTGAACAGAGGCAGAAGAAAAATCCACAATCATCTGCTCAACCACATCAGCCCTCTGAGGTGTAGGTGGGCGTTCTGATTGTAAAACAGACGCCATAAAATCTTTAGCCTTGCTAATCGAATTAAGCCTGTAGCGTTTGCCAGATATTGTTACAATTATGCCCACCGGTACATCCCATCTAAAATTTATTTGTCTAAGCTTCAGCTCCTGTGTCAAAAAAGCATAATCTCTGCGCGCTCTAAGTATTTTTGCTGGAATTTCTTTCAAAAGAATAATGTCTTGATTCAAAATTTTAAATCTCTGTTGGTAAAAGAGCTGCATTATTTCATTACGTCTGGACTTTCTTGTAAAATATATCACAATATCTCTAGGTAAATTCTTTTGTTTTGCAATCCAGGAGTTTACCCTAAACACACACTCTATTTCAAGATAAATTTCCTGACCACACGATAAAGCATCCCCAAGTGCATCTGCAATTACTTGTCTTAAATTCTCCTTTGGGTCCTCAGCTAATCCACGAATCCGAATTGCAAACTCCATGTCACGAAATTGGGCGATCAGCACATCACTCCTAACATTTTCCAGACCCTCCTCTACAAGCTCAAGTCTATGATCACTTCCTTCTGCTTTTTGCTCATTCTGCTCCACCCTTTNGGAAATCACTTTCACTTCTTGCTGAAAAGTATCAAATCATCGCCATTTTAAGTTCACTTTTCCTCAATCCAACTCAGATACGAGAAGAATATATTGTCCAAGTTAGAGTATAGTCCATAAATTAGAAAACAGACTTCCAGGGTCGGTTCGTCTGCTTATACGGCAAACTCACAGTTATCTTTAAGTTGCAGCGGTGACGGCAGCTTCTAGCTTCGCATATAGCGAAGACGTCCTGGATCGCGGAGAATCCCGGGGCTCCGGAGGAGTTCTCACCTACATCGTCCACAAGGGACGACTCGGGAACTCAACTCCTACCTCGGGCAGCTCACCTTTCCCCCTATGCCCAGGGAAAAGGTATCAAGCCGTTTGACAGCTGATGCAGGCTGTCAAAACGGCTTTTACGCAGAAACAGGCGGGAGCAGCAAACAGCTGCGTCCAGCGAAGGCGCCTGCCACCGGAAGTCTCAGATTTTACTTATTATTCTGATCGCTGCTTTTCATATGTGATTTATTTTATGAGCCAAAATTACTTTTAAGAAAATAAAACTTAGAGGATTTAGAGAATTCTACTCTAAATAGATATTATACCAATATTATGTAACATGTATTTTTAAAATTGGAATTAACTATTTCTTCTCAGATGTCTCTTACTTGCTGTATAAATGTAATCAGCAGTAATTTTGAGAATTGCTCTTTTTTCGTTGTTTATATAGAATAGTGTTTATGTACATTAAAATATGTTGTCTTTATGGCCCTATATTTGAGTTGCTGTTTGTACTTGAGTCCATAAGTATAATCAGGTATGTTAGTAATCCAACTGTACAGTGATCTCTTCCAATAAATACTTAAACATGTCTTATCTTTGGAAAGTTGACATTCATATCTTTGGTTTCTAAGCTAATAGTAAATCACTTCTCATCTCTTTTTAAGTCATGGTTGCTCATTGTGCAACAAACAGAGCAGCTTAGCAAGATCATGAAGACACATGCAGAAGACTTGAATGCTGGGCCATTACATAGACTTACTGTGATGATTAAAGACAAACAGCAGATAAAGAAGAGTTATGTAGGTGTTCACCAGCAAATTGAGGCAGAGATGTTCAAGGTATATTTTAAAAGTATATTTTAAATGATTATGCACATTTCATTCATTGAAAATATGTTTGCATTTTTGTCTTTGACTGCCTATTCTTGTTAACTTCTACATTTTAGTTGTAAACAAATATATAAACGTGTGTGGAAAATCTGTATACAAATAACGCTTCCTTTGCTAAATTAAAATGGGAATGGAGTATTACTTCCGAGCAACATTAATAAATTACTTATAGTAAGTTGTCATTGCAAATTGCAGCATTCTTAAGCTTTATAGGAAGAAAAAAAAAGTCAAATTATGTTTTCATCACTTACATTGTTCAAAATGAGAGAATTTATTTTGAGAGAATTTTAACCCCAACCCAGCTTCTTTTACAGTAAGAATATAAAGATGGGCCCCTGCTGCAGAGTGTTATTTCCTAACAAAATCATTGTTGTGGGCATTGGTCTCAAGAATATGATCCACGGAATTACTCAAGCGTTGTCTCAGAATGCTTTTGCTTAATAGGGCCCCACATAAGGAAATGAAATGTTCCCTTACTGATTTTTCCATGCTTCAGCTTGGTTATGCAGATAATATCTAATCTCTCATAATATGCATTGATAAGCCAATTTCTTTTCTATTTATCTTTTTGGTAGGTTACAAAAACTGAATTGGAAAAATTAAAATCTAGTTATAGACAATTAATTAAGGAAGTAAACTCTGCCAAAGAAAAATACAAGGAAGCACTATCTAAAGGTAGGTATATAATGGGAATCAAAGTATTATTTAGATTTGGTTTAAACCCTAAGACCTTTGAACATGATAAAATTTACAGAAGCAATATAATTGGTGGACACAGTACTGGTTAGTTAAGTGAACAGGAGAACGAAAGACTATATATGCCAACTTGAGTTCCTTTGCAAAAGGCTGAGTATACATCCTGACATGTAACTATTACAACCATTGTTGAATAAGTGAGTAACTGGATTGACACATAGTGCTGAATGATAAACTGGGTTTTATAAATGATATAGTTTCATGCATTATAGCTTAAAATTATATGTGCCAAAGTCATATACTTTAAAATCTTGTTTTCCTTACACCTAAATAATAAACTTAAAGAGTTCTAAAATTGTTCTCTTATTAATTCTTTTCCTGGTAGCATTGTATATCAGTGGGTTTTACAGTCTACTTCTCATTTGATTCCTGTGAGATGGGTGGCCATATAAATGTAATTAATACAGAAATAAATTTACTCAGAGAGCCTATTGATTATGAACAATTAAAATTTTGCAGTAATACCTTATGAGCAACAGAGTACAATAGAAATTTTTAAAGACTTAATATGAACAAAACTCAATGCTTATTTAGAGAATTATAGTTTATTTTCTCACAAGAATTAGCATTCTCTATTTTATTTCAAAAATACTAGTTATGTCTTTTTTCCTTTCTTTTTTACCTCTCAGTCCACTTCTCAGTTGCCTCTCCTCTTTTATTCCCTCTCTACAAGTTCTCCTAGCTTTATCTTGCCTTCCTTGTAAGAAAGTAACTAATTAACCTTTGATTTCCTATAGTAGAATGTAAGCAATCTACCGTTTCATCATATAAGTCTCATTCAGAAATTTTGTACCCACAACAGGCTATGAGGCTGTACTAATAATTTTTTAATCAAAATATGTACAAGTGCTTGTACAAATTCTTTTTAAGGAGCTACAAGAGGGAATTCTGTAGCAGTTCTCAAGCATTCTACAAGAGGTTGTCCAAGTAAGGGAATTTGATTTAGTTGTACAAGTAGTTTTCGCTTACTGACATAACTGAGACCAGAATGTCACTAAGTGACAAGGTCATGAAGTGGAACATTACGGAACTGTCCCAACTTACAATGGCAGTTCTGCAGTGCTACATTACACTTAACATACTTTATAGTATAGCAAAAAAACTCCTACATCTATGAAAAACCAAGAGCAAGAAGGAACATTGTGATCCTCCCCAATTTGCAGTAATATTCTGCTTCTTCTTGTAGCACTCAATTCTTCAAAGTTAGTACTCTGTTATTCAAAGTATATTTATCTCTGCTTTGGACTGTATACAATATTTCGGCCAAATTGATCCTTTCACTGATATGTAATTTTTTCAACAGTCAGAACAAAACAAGCAATTCCTAGGCATAATGCTATGTGTGCCTGACTGCTCAACTTGTATTTTTTTTTACAGAATTTGCAGAGGGGAAAGATTGCTTAAACAAACTATCCCTTCCTAAATCGCTTTTTACAATGGTTCCCTAAAGAGTGTTAACCACAGGTTAACAAGCTCAGCTCTGCCACTTTAATTAATTATGCTCCTGTCTGAAATTGGCACAATCCTAATCAATTTCACCCTAAAGATTTGCCTCCTATGTGGCTGGGAACAAGTTAAGCATGTAGCTGGTGTTAAGGCATTCCTTTCAATGTGTATTCCCCATTGTGTACTTACTGACTTGTAATTGAATGTTTAATAATTTACATTGTAAGAACTTTATACAGAATCAAAGTAGCGTGGAATAGATTTACAACAGTGGATGAGGTGAGAGTCCCCAAGAATATGTGAAATTATTTGATTTTTATCCCCTTTTTATTGTTTATAAATAAGTCAAGGCAGCAAACATAACTAATGCTCTTCCTTCTCCTATTTTCCTCACAGCAAAAATCTTGGGAGGTGGCTTGGGTTGGGAGAGAGAGAAAGACTGACTGGTCTAAAGTCACCCAACTGGTTTTTGATGCGTCATATGGGACTAGAACTATCCCCTGGTTTTTAGGCTCGCACGACTAGACTAAATTGGCTTTGTTTGTAACATTACAAGATATAGAATTAAAAGAAATTGCTCATGTTTCCTTTTCCTGATCTTTATACTGTCTTTGCATTTGCAAAGTGGGGTTATATATAATGATTCACTTGTGTCTATGTTATTGAACTACAGAGAAGAAAGAAGATATAATTATGTACTTATCTCTCTTTTGGAAAATAGGCTTAAAGCTGTTTTAAAATGGCATAAAGCCTGCAAAATAGTTTGATTATTGTGGTCTTGTTTAGTCTGAAGCCTGGTTAGATTTAGTCATTGCACAAGTAAGAGTATTGTTTATATGTTTAGAATAATTATATTATGCCCGTATGTGGATTTGAAAAGATTTGCAATGCAAGTCAAAATTATTTTTGTTTCTCTTACATTTTTTGCTTACTTCATATTCTAATATAATCATAATGACAAAATTTAGGTGTGCTTTGGTACAGAGTGCAAATGATTTGACAAAAACAAAGCAAAACAAAGGCACTGCATTTTACTTTTTAAGAGTTAAGATGATTAAGATTTATTCCCTCACCTCAACACTTTTGGGCATTCAGTCTGGAAAATTATTCATTTTCCTCCTTTCTCCCCCCTTTTCCTTTCTTTCAGGAAAGGAAACTGAAAAAGCCAAAGATCGCTATGATAAAGCCACAATGAAACTCCACATGTTGCACAATCAATACGTGTTGGCATTGAAAGGAGCACAGTTACATCAGCACCAGTATTATGATGCTACACTTCCTTTGTTCCTTGACTCTTTACAGAAGATGCAAGAAGAAATGATTAAAGGACTGTAAGATGTAGTGTTTTGTCTCATAAAAGCATGTGTAGTCCACCTAAGTTTTCATGTTAAGTTTTTAGAAATGAATAGCAATGTCCTAAGCTTCTACATGTGATATTTCTAACTGGTATACATTTTTTACACCAGTACAAGTCAAAAACAGGGTTTTGTGATGTTTGAAATTGTGTATGTCAGGTACAAACCTCACTTATGAATCAATGTAACAGAATTTTAATATTTCATCTTTTACAGGAAAATTGTAAATTGCAGCTAGAATTAGAAAGTTTTCCAGTACTGAACAGCTAAACCATTATATGAGTGTCCTATTGTAGAATGGTCCTCATAGTTGACGCTCTATTTTTCTTAAGCAGTAAGAGTCGTTTCATTCTTCTAGGCCAGTGATGGCAAACCTTTTAGAGACTGAGTGTCCAAAAACTGGCCCCGCCCCCGCTCCACCCCCTGCCCCGCCCCCACTCCATCCCCCCATCTCCTGTGCCGCCTGCCCGCAGGGCCCGCCGCAGATCGCCCAGGCAGCCCAGCAGCGCTATAGCAGTCACGCCCTCTGCCTGCGCCCTGAAACATCAACTGTGCACGATGGGGCGTGAGGGCAGAATCTTGTCTACGCTGCCTGGCTGCCATGTCCTTGACTGCGCTGCTCCGCATGGGCCATGCTCAGGGGCGACTCTCCTTCAGGGGGCTGCTGGAGAGGAGGGTCACGGGGGAGGTGAGGCTGGGGCAATGGCACGTGTGCCCACAGAGAGGGCTCCGAGTGCCGCCTCTGGCACCCGTGCCATAGGTTTGCCATCACTGTTCTAGGCTATTGATTTACAATTTTGTTTTTGCTTTTTCTGTTGCCTAGCTGCTATTTATTTTTTGTGACAATTTTATCTGTCTAGCTAGCTAAACTATTTAATTCATTTGTTAAAGTACATGTGGGCACACCATCTATGGGTCTTGGGCAATAGTTATAGGTGGAGTGAAGAATAAAATATTAGATGTCAGCAGGCTGACAATTGTTACAGTGGAAGGGAAAAGAAAAACATATTGGCTGTTTTTTATCCTGGCAATCTTGTAAGCTCTCAAGCCTTGGTTTCCTGGTATTTTTTGTCTGTTGTGCCAGATTGGTCCAAAATAAGAGTGATTGTGAGATAATGCATAATTTGATTCATGGATGAGATATCTGACTTAACAGAGATCTGGCAGTGAGAGCCACATAAACCAGGATGGACCTAATTCCTTATGGCTGGGTGCTTTTTAGCAGAGAAGCCAGGAGAAGCAAAATGGAGGTGATGTGGCTATGATCTGGAAGAATAGCATCTCCTTCACCAGGCTATCTGTGAGAGAACTCTTTTGTGTAGATTGAAGGTTCTATTAGGATTCTACTTAAATTGCTATTTAACACAATCTCTTATTGAGCTGACAAGATTGCTTTGTTGATAGTGTTGGAGACTTCTAGCTTAAGGTCATTGGGTACTGTCTATATGGATGAAATCTAGCAATGCATGCCAGTTGGTATCAATTATAAATATAACTGATATATAAATTGAAATATAAAATAATATATTTCTATGTGATGCCTATAGAGAACAGTGTACTAAATTTCTGCCTGTAGTCAGTAGTGGGCTGGACAAGAAATAGCAAATTGAAACTGATCATACAATATGAGGTGCTTTTTGTGAAGGGCCATAATTTTAGAGCAGTGTAGGGTTGCCAATCCTGAATGGGATTACACAATCCAAGAAGTAGCAAGAACATAGGGGTTTTTTTTTCTAGCTCTACAATTTCTCTAGTTAGCCAAGTTGAATAAATATTCAGAGCTGCCTTTTACCAGCTTTGGTTGATTATCAAATATGTCTATTTCTGGAAAATAATAACCATAAAGCTTTGCTACACTTGCTGGTAACCAACAGGTTTGACCATATTTATATATTGTACATAGAGGTCTTTGTCATTTGATTGGAAATTTTGTTTTATATAAAATACACTAGATAGGTTGCACTGTGGAAGAATATTCCAAATTATAGCTGTAATTGGCAGTGGCTGCCAATCTATTTGCAAGCAGAATACAAAAGGGAGGATTATTAATGTACTTCATGGCTTCGGTCCTGTTTACTGTATTGGAAAGAATCTCTCATTCCGAATAATGTTCACAATTACTGATATCATCTGAGGATATTTTGTTGATAGTTGCTGTAAGCCCATTGGGTAGCAACTCTGGACTGAATGTTCTCTGTTTCTGCCCCAGTTCTTTGGAACTTGCCAAATTGAGTGGCCTGACATCTTTATTAGTTTTTTTTAAAAAGAGCTTTAAAACACAGCGTACTGTACAAACTGCTAATTTTAACTGTTAAATTTAATTATATTAATTTTATTTTGTGTTAATCAAAATTTTGTCTTCATTGTAATTTCTTTTACTTTATTTATTTACCAGATAGACTTTGATACAATCAGTAGTATATTAAATAAACTTACAAATAGATTATTTGGAGTCTTTTTAAAGTAATGATAATTGCCTTCTTAACCCTTGTTGGCTATTCATATTATATGATGGACTTTTCAGTATAATTATTTCTGTCAGTATCTGAAATCAGATTGTTCCCTATTCAAACAAAGAATAACATGCTAATAAGTATTTTGACATCATCACAGCTATGCTTCAAAAATATTTTTTAATGGAAACCATAATTGCAATTCTCAAAGCAGGAGACATATTCTTTTGTGACTGAAGTTTTTATTTTCTCAATAAAAAAGCATAACATTAGTATCCTTACCTATTTAGTGCTTTGAATAGTCTAATGATTACTATGTAACAGCAGAGGTTGTATTTGTTGGACTTGTTTATGTGAAATAAAAGGATAGTTACTCTATCCTTGCCCCATATTTTCCATTATATATTATGAAAATTTCTACTATATATTATGAAAGATTTTAAAATATTAGATTCTTCAGAAACCATAAAGAGATATTATTTTTAGGGCACTGGCTGCTTTTTATGTTAGTGACCATATTTATGTTGGATTTATTATCTCTTTTAAAATGTCTTGAAAAATGTTATACTGCATGAAGATAATAATATACAATATATTGAGTATAATTGTATTTTTTCACATTTTTTCAAAGTCATTGTGCTCAAACTGAAGTAAGTCTCTTAATTAGAATAGATTACACCAAGTAGATTATTACTAGTTTATATGAGATAAAGAGTTATTCATTCATCTAGTTTCTCCTTCAATGTAACAAAACAACAGTCAGATGAGGAAAAATAAGGCAGATACTGTTCAGTACATCATCTGTGGTCTGAAAACAAGAGAAGAAAAATAGAGCAGTTTTAGCTGTACACTTGAACTGTTTTTCACATTAGTAATGTGATGAAGAAAATTAAAAACAGGCAGATTACACTGACTAAAATACTATGAAGTAACTGTTTCCTTGCCCGAGTATCTAAAAGGTTCATTAATATTTGTGACTTATTTAGAATAAGTGGACATGGCAAGTTATGTTTCCCTTAAAATAGCAAAAAGACTTTTAAAAATAGATTATAATCTATTGCCCTCATCTGGTGTAGAAAAATTGGGACAAATATCAAATCAATCAGTCCTATTTTCTAGGAAGAAAGTGTTGATTCCCCCCCCCCCCAATCATTATTTCTCTGGGATACAACTAACTCATTTTCCAGTGCATCTTTATCTTTTTCTTAAAAGATGGACATAATTTCCATCAAAGCAGTGATCAATTATCTACTGGTTTTATTTTTTTAAGGCCCATTGATAATCTTGGAAGTAAAAATAATGTGGAGTTGGCACTCTTGTTTTGTAGATGTGAGCTTTTCATTTAAAATTATAGTAATATTCTTTTAATTGAGAATCAGATACGCATTGGTGCCTTGCCATGCATTAAAGACAATGTCCAAATGTAGGTAGTATATTCCTTAGCAGAAGTACTGCATTTGAAAGATCCTGAGCAAAAGAGCAGAGCTTAGTCTATAAGACAAATGGTTAACTTTCAGTCTTGCCCTGATCAAAATAAGTACAATAAAAATATTGCGCAGATCTCTTGTATTTTTCTTCCTAAGGTTCTAAACCAGTGGTTCTCAACCTGTGGGTCGGGACCCCATTTGGGGTCGATCGACCATTTCATGGGGGTCGCCAAGCAAGGCTGTCCACCATTTTTTTTGTCCGCCATTTTTTTCCCCTTTTCTGGCGGGTGCCTTACCTCCCTTGGGCTGGGCCAGCTGGTGGTCGGCCTGCTCCATCTCTGCCGCTTGCCAGCTACGCCTCAGCCGGCGCAGGGGGCGGAACCATGCATGCGCGGCGCTCCCGGGCAGGGAAAGTCCTTGACTTACGACCGGTTGGGTAGTCCTCGACTTACGACCGGTTTAGTCCTTGACTTACGACCAGTTTAGTCCTCGACTTACGACCGGTTTAGTCCTCGACTTACGACCGGTTGGGGTTGCGGCATTAAAAAGGTTGAGAACCACTGTTCTAAACCAAGATAAACACTTGCCTGAGAATAAAGCCTATCAATTCATTTGGGCTTACATGTGATCAAGCACCATAATGTCACAGGCTGGTAGGCATTAATGGGCAGATAAGCTCAACACTCAAATCTGAATAGATGAAGTAGAAGTTTCATGAAGAATGAACTGCATGTACTACTGGTACCAAGTATCCTGATCATTTGAAGGGTTCTCTAACATAGGCATGCAGACGTTTGGGGTACCTCATTTGAAATAAAACCCAGGCAACCTTGAATAAGTAGAGAGAGGGCCATCAAAGTTGATCACAGAAAAGAAAATTAAACCCTATGAAAAGAAGTTGAAAATATTCAGTTGAAGAATAGATAAGAGTACTCTGAATATCTGAAAGGATGTTACATAGATGGCAGCCAAGACCGGTCTCTATCATCCCAAAAGGCAGGACATGAACTAATAAATGTGAATTATAGTAAGGTAATTTCTACTGAATGTTAAAAAAAGCTATTAATAAAAACATATTGGTACTGTAATATATTAAATAAATTAAGTTTAAAAATAGTTGGATAACTATCTATTATATATACATTAATTTTCCTGCACAAAACTGGGAACTAAATTGCATTGCTTTAAATCATCTTGGTTCAATGTTTATACATTTATACTTTATACGTTATTTAAAATACATTTTGAATATGTTTTCATGAAATTTTTTTTGCAGGAAAGGAATTTTAGAAGAATACAGTCAGATCACCAGTCTTGTGACAGAAGAACTGGTGAATGTTCATAAAGATATCCAGATATCTGTTGAAGAATTAGACCCTGGTTCAGAGTACAGTAGTTTCATGGAAACTCACAGGTAAAATATTGGTGGTGGTGTTTTACTGCACTATAAGTATTTTATTTATTTATTTTTATTTATTTAGAAATTTTATATTGCCGCCTACTCGCACATGGGACTCAAGGTGGTTTACATGGATATAAGTATATTTTTTACAATGCAGTACATAGTAACTGTGCTTATAGAAATAAGTCCATGTAATAACAAAAGTGATCTGTGTGATTTAAATTGCTCAACTGTTACAAGTAGCTCTTTCATATAAATTCTTCAATGCACATATTTACATCAGATGTAGTAATTTGTAGATAATTAAATCTGTGCAGTATTCCTATTGTAATCTGCAAAATAATTCCTCCATTAATAACATTTTTCTAGTATTTCTTCAGATAGTTTGCTACTGTAACAGAATTCTAATATACTGAAGCAGTAAAAAGAGTTTATTTTGCAGTAGTTGACTTATTTTCATTTGAAAAATCTAAATGTGATTTACTCTAGCAGACTGAAGTGGAGGAATCTGCTTTTGATTTTATATCCAGAACTTTCATGCTTTTAGATAAATCTCTTCCCCCCGCCCAAGTTTTTTATTAATTTTCCAATATTACATTTACATATTTGAAAAGTAGCGTGGCGCCTGAGCACAGTAATTCCATTACATTTGAATATCATGAGTACAAATCTCAAAGTATTACAACAACTAATTCCCTCTCTTTTCCCCATAATATCTACTGTCTCATATTCGGACCAATACAGTTCTTATTCTATCAATCAAACAAAAATACATTTCTAGTATTCATCAATAATCTTCAGTCTATACATATCTTAATTGATTTGACATTCCATCTTTTAGACAATAACCTAGTAAGTTTTTCTTAACTTTAATTTCCCATTGATATTTAAATTTAATGTCTAATCCTTATCATTTCCAAATTTTAAATGACCCCAATTTCTAAGTCTCCTATCTCATATTTGGGGTTAATAATTTTTTTCTTTTCTTCTACTTTCTTTCTTTCTTTCTTTCCAAAAAGAAAAAGAAAAAAAACCCATCAGCATTTGTACCACAAACCAATATACAAATTTAATTATTAGTATTTATACTTCTAAGTTTTACTTAACCTTTGTCTCAACTCATAACAATATCTTAAATTCAAATCTTAGTTATTTTTAAACATTCAAACTCTTAGCCAATCAGTGACCTGATAGTTAATTTTCCCTTAATATTTTAATTTAACATTTAATATTTCTTTTCCAAATTTTTAATTAAGCACAATTCCTTTATCACAATTCCTCATACAATCTAATATTTAAAATACACACCTTGTATATAAATTCTACCATCTATCTTAACAAACTAATAAAACAATATAATATTCTTATTTCAATATTTATATTTCTAGATTTTATATAACCAACATTTTCTTTATCTCAGATCGTTACAATATTTTGTGTTCAGAATACATATTCTATCCATTTGAATATATTCTATTTTAGATCTCATGTGTTAATCAAAACCCCAATCCTTTTCAGTCTTACTCTAGCTTTTTTTCTTTGCCAAGTCATCTTTCGTATCTTTGCTTTTAAATCATCAAAAAGATCTCCTTGTATTGTTGTAGCTATTGTTTGATGTTGATAAAAGCGTCCAGTTGATGTTTTCTTAAGAGGACTAGCTGATTTAGCAGGATGTCTCTTTGTTTTTCCAATTCGATGCAGTTGTCCCGAAGTATTTATCTTCTCTTTCATCTGTTTTTCTTTTTTATCTTCAAATTCCTTCTGGTTTATAAGAAAAATCCTTTCCTTGTTCTCTATTATCAGTTTCTTTTTTGTGTTTTCCATTGTCTGTATTTGTTGAGTATCTAAGTCTTCTGCCATAGCATTTGGTTGTTTCACTTTCTCTATAGAATTCTGTATAGATGATTCTTTGGTTGAAGTCATAGTTTGAGTTTGTGTATCCAGAGGGATGAGCCATATTTCTATGGCCGGTCCTTTCGTCCGCCGGTTTGGAGGGATCGCCAGTTCTAACAGGAGAGTTGTTGCTCTCCTGCGATCCAGCAAAAGCCGCTCCTTGCTGGTCGCTTTGGGGTGACTTTCTGCCCTTTTCAGGGCCCCCAGCGATGCGAAACTGAACGGGGGAGAGAGAGCAAATCTCCCAGCCGTCCATGGCGGCCACGTGACAAACCGTGACATTCTCTCCAGCAGAGAATGAATGAATGAATGAATGAGAAACCATTACAACATATAACACAAAACTGATGGGAGAGGGGGAGAGAAATAAAATGGGAGTAGATTTTGAACATTTACATGGTATGGCATAGTTATGCCAGAAAGTATTGTGTAACTGTAAAGCAATATGGGTTATTCAACTAATCTTAAATTATTATAATTGCCAGGGCCAATGCATCTTAACTTATAATTAACCTTCCTAATATAGCGATCAGTGATGGAAGTTTGTTACTCACTACAACCACAATTTTGAATAATTTCTTTTTTCCCCTTTTTCTTTTCTTTCTCCTGAGAAAGGGTAGTCCTAGGAACTCATCATTTTTTGAGTAGATTCTTAAAAATGGCAGCTAAGTGGTTTTAAAAAAGAAGTGCCTTACTCGTGTATTATTATTGCTTTTTTTAAACTAAAGGACATCAGATATTGAACAACAAGAAATAGAATTTGATACATCATTATTAGAAGAAAATGAAAATCTTCAAGCCAATGAGATTATGTGGAATAATTTGACAGCTGAAGCTTTACAAACTATGTAAGTAATTTAGCCTCTTTTTTCCTTCTCAATTTTATCTGTGTAGGATATAAAAACTATGCTGAATCAGGAACAATCTATGTAATAAAAAATATTTCATAAGAAAGTTATAGCCATTCTCTGTCTCTGTCTCCCATTTTTTAATGACCAGGTTGTATACAAAATGCAATATAAATCAAATTGGTTGTGCTGTCCAAAATTATTTTACTTTCTTAATTTAAGTTTTCAGAAATGTGGGTCTCTATACTTTTGCAAAGAATTATATAAAAGAGTTGTGTAAGATTGTGGCTGGATGATGGCTACTTTAGAGAAAATTGGAGAATAATGACAATGAAATTCCCACTTAGGAAGAGGGAATTCTGTTACTCTTCAATGTCCATTTAATATTAAAGTTCATCATTAGGACTACGTAGGGCATTTCATAATGATGTCATTATGCAAATGTCACAAATTGTGTCATTTGCATCAATTTATTTCAGACACAGTGGACATCTGTTATTTAGAGGAAAGATCTGGATGAAATTTGATTGATTGCACTTGAAGTCTACTAAATGGGATTCTATTAAATCAAGGTTTTACAGCATCTGGGATGAGAACTCCGTGACACAGCAATTTCCACACATCAAGAAGAACATGTGCCCATAGAAATGATGTAACAAAAATGCATCTAAAACTGGACCACTTTGTATCAAAATAGTGTCTTATATATTGTGAAATCAACCTTCATATTTTTATCTCTCCTGTTTGAATTATGTAATGTCCTGGATAGCACTCTTGTTTTACAGGAAGGTCCAGATTGTCTGTTTTGTTTTGACAATAAACCAGCTGTACCATATGTAAAAATTAACTTGAGTGAGAAGCTGTTGGATGTTAAATGATATGTTGGAAGGAATGTTAAATTAGAAGATGTTGAATGGGATATGGGATGTTGGGAAGGGAAAAGTTAAGAGTAGTGAAAATAAGATATTGGACCTATGCCCAGTTGGGGAGGCAAGCCGACTGGAGTTGACTCTGGATAGTGGCAGAGGCTATGAAGAGTAAGCAAAGTTGCTGCTGGTTTATGTTTTGCAGAGACAGCTGCAGAAGAAAGAGAGAACAGAGTGATAACTGCCATTGTTGATCAGGAAGTCACAGGAGAGGCAAGGAGGTGGCCCATCCAGAAAAATACTGTAACATTTGTGGCTGGAACAATATCCTGGCAAAGATCAGTGAGAATGGTAGAGACCAGGACAAAGAGTAGAGAATTGTTTGCAAGGTTTGGAGCAGAAACCAGAAGAGTAGAAGACTGGAAGCTGTTATGGCAACAGGTTCCTAAATACTTGTTTGGTGATAGCTGGAGGAAAGAGAGAGAAATAATGAAATAAACAGTTGAGGGCTTTATTTGAAAACATAGCTTGTGGATTGGCGATGGGCTATAATATTAGACTCCTTGGCTGATATGCTGCAAGGATCCCCTTTGAGTGAGAAAATTGAAGAGGAGCCCTTGCTTTACTTAATAAACAGGTAGGCTCTGGATGATTTATTTATAATAGGTAATAGATTATGGAGAGAAGAAAAAGTGGAGATGGTTATTTCTGATTTTGAATATGAACAGTAGAAGTCTAAATGTAACTTAAGAGTTTATCATTATGCCTTGTTAATTTCCATTATGTTGAGGTGGTCCACGTGCTAGATGAGATTGTTCTAATCACCCAATCTCAGTTGCCAATTCCTTCTGTTCTCCAGTTATTGGAGGAGCTTCAGGACTGAAAGGAAGTGAAAAAATGTTGGAATCAATGATGATATAAAATAAAAAATGAGACCCATTTGGGTCTACACCAGGGGTAGGCAACCTTGGCTCTTTTATGACTCGTGGACTTCAACTCCCAGAATTCCTGAGCCATGCTGGCTCAGGAATTCTGGGAATTGAAGTCCACGAGTCATAAAAGAGCCAAGGTTGCCTACCCCTGGTCTACACAGTGATAATAAAAACAGTAAAACATCTGTCCTATGTGTTTTGTCAATGGAATCAACAGCCATGTTCAGCATAATCACTGGGATTGTTGGAAGGAGACTTTTATCCATTTTTGTTATAGCACCAATTTAGAGCCCAAATACTTGGTAATTGTAACTGTTGCAGTGCAAACCATACAGGTTGCCTTTAGTAATGACTCAGAACCTGCAGCTGGCTCAAATGTAGCAAATGACTAGAGACACTACTGGAGATTTTCATGTACCTGTTTTGGACCTGTTACCAGTAAGTTTTGGTGGCCAGTTCAAAATTCAAAGTACTATTAACTGTAAAGACCTGGCACATTGTTGGGACACATAAGAGTCAGCCTTAATTAAACATGATTTTGTCTAGAAAGCATACCGGAAATTTTCAACTGCCACAAGAAAGGGAATGTGAACCAGAAATTTCTGTGGCAGTCAGCCCAAAGATGAACTTTTGTCTTTTTTCTTGTGATACTTTGAAAATCACTAAAGATTGTTTTTGTTCAACAAGCCTTGAATGAGGTCCAGAATGAGGAATGATACACAATTATCTAGTTTGGAACTATGATTGTTTTAATGTAGATGAGGGTGATAGGATTTGGGTTAAATTTGGGTTAAATTTTGAATGATAGACCATCTGGGGTCTGTGCATTAGGAAAGTATATGAATATTATGAAACAAAGTAAACATGTTCATTATTTTTTTCTCCTTCCCATAGGACTAATAATTATATGTCCGAAAATATATCTTTGCATGTAAGGAGTGTGTCTGTAGACAAATAATTTTTGTTATAGCATGATAGCACCTTACATTTCCCCCATGCATGTGCAGAACTTGCTTTCATTTATGTAAGAAGGTTTCTCATTTCTGTACCATCATCAGGGTTGATCATAACCTCCCAAAAGATGTACAAGGAAGTTGATGAACTTCTCATTGCTGTGAAATACTTGAAAAGAAAAAATAATAATTTCCTGTTTGTAAGTGAAATTAACTTCTGCTCACAACTTTCAATACAGGATTTAATTATTAAAAGGTCTTGCCACTGTGATCATAATTTCTCGTAATAAAAAGAAGCATGTTCTAAGCTATCAGACTTCTAATCATCATTAGGACTTGTCTTTTCTCTGTTTTATTGTATGAGAAACAAGATACTGCACTGTACCTAGTAGCTTTGAAATAAGATATGCATAGCATAAAAGAGAAAATGAAATGCTCTCTGGAAAAGTTCTATTATATGAATTTTTAGTTATGATCCCTTTATTGATGAATTGTGAAAGCAAAGAAAATTGGAAGTGCTAAGTTAATAAATCTAGTAAATTAATATGTTCTGTTTAATTTGACACTGTTCTATGCTACTGTATTATTCAGATTCTTGAGATAATAGATGATAAGTTTTGTCCTAGTGTTGGACAGATTGGGGAAAATTAATGTGTCTCAGTGCAGTTAACTGACTTAGTGAATCTTCCAACTCTTCATTTCTATGGAACATTGTAAGTGATACTTTTTTAGTGAAAGGTTATTATTCTTGGCCTGCAGTTCAGAATTCAAATTTTCTCAGGCTGGTATAAACATATTAAAAGGGCAATGCATTTTTTTAAACTGGTCATTAAGAATTAATGAATTTATATTATTACCGTAGGACAGTTATGGTTTTCATATAACAAGTTTCTAAACTGTTAATTGTCCTTATAGCAAATTAATTCTTCTACATTTAAATGAACATAATAAGTTCATAACAAAAAAAGGCCCAACAGCATATAAATAAATGCAATGAGCTAAAGAAGATTGTTTTTATATGTAGTAAAAATGTATTTGTGGAGCTTTATTGCATTTATATTATTTGAAACTATATTATAGGCAGAATAATCTCAAAATGAAACCCATTAAATTCTAGTTTGTTTGCAATATGTTTAGCATACTATTGTTCCTGTTATTGTACTTCTTTTTTATGAAAGTACTTGATATTTTTTTAAAAAATAGCATAAAATATAAATGATGATGGAGTTTGATAGCCTGAAAAGATTCCACATAAAGTATAAATTCTTTTTAGCTTCCATTTTATTTATGAAATTTGTAGATTTCTTTAATTTAACCACTCTAACCAGTTTACAAATATAATAAACCTAATAATAGTAAATAATACAAAGAAAAACTAAATGTGATAATTATGAGAAAAAGAATGTTTCCATTGAAAAAAATACAAAGAAAGTGCTACTAAATAGTCACAAATTATATTTGTTTGTATTCATTTAAATCATAGGTTAAAAACTGTAGTAGAAGAACTGATTCAGACACAGCAGACACTTCTAAATAAGGAGGAACTAGTTCTGGAATTAGAAAAGAAGATTGAAGAGTCTTCTAAGATCTGTGAAAGAAAATCTGAGTGAGTAAATGGCAGACATGGCAGTATATTATATATAAAATTAACTTTCCAAGTTCTTCATATAAGATTCTTGAATGAAAATGAGATCCAGATGATGCACTGTAACTCATTAGCTAAGATCATGCTTCATTGCACCCTCTTTGTAAGTCTAGAAATATTATTTAATAACTGATTTTAAAGCTAATGTAAAACTATTTTTAAAAATCTTGTAGTACTTCAAGCATTATTTTTCTTTAATTCTTTTATTGTTTATTTATTGAGTCTGTGATGCATAATTTATTTCCTTTTTCCTTTGATTGAGTGTAATGATACTAAACTCTATTTCTTTAATTCAGTAATATGGAATTTGGGAAATTTGCATGGATTTCTTCTTTAGATTGTTATTTATTAACTTCTTCGTCCACATTAATTTTTAAATGCAGCCTAAACAGATTCCTATCCTGTTTTTCCTTAGATTAGGCTCTACAAATAAAGCTTTTTTAAGGGGGAAAAACAAGCTGACAATTACAACCACTCAACTCCATGTAGTGTTAATCCCACTTTATAAAATCTTAAATCTGCTAAAGATATATTATCCGTTACGGTCTTGAGAAATGAAATAAATGCTTCCATTTTACTTTTAGTATAATTTTGATGCTGTTCTTTTCAGCATTGTACTTCTGCTAAGCCAGAAGCAAGCTCTTGAAGAATTAAAGCAAACTGTTCAGCAGCTGAAATGCACTGAAGTCAAATTTGCAGCCCAGAAGGAACTTCTTCAACAAAAAGTGCAAGAAAATGATGGGAAAGAGCCCCCACCTGTTGTAAATTATGAGGAGGATGCCAGATCAGTCTCTTCTATGGTAAAATTTACATTTATTTATGTTAGGATACTGTTGCTAATGTTGCTTTAAAAAGAATTGTACTGTTTGTAACTAAAAACAAATGATATAACAACAGTAATTGAATTGGAATTAGTACAACTGGGTGGGAGAAGGTGTGCCGTGGTACAAGTGTGGCAATGCTAGACCTGGGGGACTTGGTGCAGTGTGGGCAATAATCAGGGTCCGCACTCATCTTCCCACTCATAGGCTCCTCTCCTCCTCAGTAGAAAAAGCAATGGGAACAACTTACCCGAGCAACTTGCAACCTTCTGCTGGCTTCCCCGTTGACTGTTCATGGGAAAGTGGCAGGAAAGGTTGCAAAGGGTAATCATGTCACTGCAGAATGCTGCAGCCAATGTAAATGCAAGCCAGTTGCTAAATGCCCAAATCACAATCACGTGATCATGAGGACATTGCAGAAGCTGCAATTTTGAGGACTGTCTTAAGTCATCCTCATTCAGTACCATCATAACTTTTATCACTGAATGAATGGTTGGAAAGCGAGGAGTACCTGTAGTACATTGTAAGGTATTAATTTTCCTGACAGTTAATTGTAACAATATTTGACATAAAACAGTGTTTATTAAGGCTCTTGGCACTATTTTCATTGGCTTTAAAATGGATTCCAATGTTTGGATAACCCAAAATAAAACATGCTTAAGATTAAAAAACTGATCCCAGCTAAACTATAATTACTAAGTTCCTATGTTGAAAGTAGAAATTGATTTGGTGTTATCAAGGTGATGTTGATTATTAGCAACACATTGATGGACCTCCTCTAGGTTGATCTGTCCCTAGCCTCACCCTACACATCTCCCAATGGTGTACTTACCACTGCTATAATCAAGTGCATCTACCTTGTTGCTGGTTGTTGTCTTTTCTCATGCCTTTCCCATTATTGACTTTCCAAGACGTGGGTCTTCTCATAAAATATCCACAATATGATCAATTGAGCCTGATTGTTTGTACCTGAAGTGAAAATTATTTCTTTTTCTTTGCTGTCCATGGTGTTCTCAAGAGCTCCTTCCCACAATAAAAACATTAATGTTTTTTCTATCTTGGGAAAAAAATTATTGCACTTATTTGTTATATCCATACAATTATACATTTTGGCATGGTCTCTACAGGAGGCAAAAAAAATAAAAGAGATTAATTTTATGACAGTAATCATTCATAAATATGCAGGCATGATTTGCCTCAAATTATTTATTTTTGTACCTTTGAGTTAGTCTTGACTCTTGATGACTGCATGGACAAATCCCTGCAGTTTTCTTGGCAAGGTTTTTCAGATGTGGTTTGCCCTTGCTTGTTTCCTTAGGCTAAGACAGAGTCCAAGCTCACCCAACTGACATTGTGCCTAAGGCAGGACTAGAACTCCTGGTTTCTAGTTTGATGCCTTAACCACTACACCAAACTGGCTCTTTGGCTCACTGCCTCAAATTACTGAATAGGATTTTTTTTTTTAAATTACATACAAAGATTTTATGCTTGTGTTCAGAGAACAAAAAGTATTCTTTTTTGAAAACCTGATATCAAATCAAAATGACATACTGATTTGCAAGAGAGAATGTTATACTTTTGGAGGAATGTATTCATGATAATATAATACTGTAAAAATGCATGTATATGAAAATTGATCATTGTAAGAATTTCAGGATGCTGTGGTCTTCTGGATATTGTCTTATAACTATACCCATGGTACTGTATTTAGATATACATATAAATAATACTTCTTTCTTCTCTTGATCTTTCTGTTTACCCCATTTTTCAGATCTGGAATTGTATTAATTCTTATGCCGATATACCGGCTTGGCTTACTTAGTATCTTTGGTAGGAACTTTTGTTTACAAAGTAAATTAGATATAACACATTCTCTCTGTGTGTATGTACACATTTTCATTTGTAAAATAATGAAGATAAGTTTTCTTGTAAGCATATTGCCTCAAAACATCATAATTATAGAAGCAATAACAGCTGTTTAAATTATGAAAAAATACGGTGCCTGAGATTTTATTCAGTCTATGTGCCAGTCTGTATTTTTAAAAAATACAAATTCCAAATTCTAAGATATTTATTTATATAACATCTTTTATAAGCTAGAAACTATATAAGGGCTCTGAGGTTATGCTTTACAATTAGATACCCTCATCTAATTGTACAGTACAAACCAATCTACCTATTACTACCAATCCTAATATTGTTTCTTGTCCATTGTGTTGCCCATAAAACTCAAAACACCTGAGTTGGCATAGAGCTGGAATGAACTTAGTCCCTGAGTTTGAGAGAGAAATACCCAATACCTTTGAAAAGTACAGGTGATTACATATATTTCAATGTATGATAAGCAACAAATCATTGGTGTGTTTCATTTTTTAAAATGTGAGAAAAAACAGACACCTTAGATAAAATTTCTCAAGAGGCAAATGTATATATCTTGAGGTAGCTGATGGTCCCAGGAACCCCTTTGTCTTTTCTAAAATATGTTGTATCTCCTCCTTTCCCATCGAGTTTCTTTCTTTCTTACCTTTGATCAAGGACTTTAGAATACAGTCCTATTGTTTGATTACTCTCATCGCTGTTTCTGAAAAAGCTAGTTTTTGCACAAAAGATATGGCTTTAGCTCAAAGGAAAAACATGATTTCCTAAACCTAAACCCTAAAATTGTATCTAACAATGGTAGCATAGGGACATCTTGACAATATTGTTTCCTCTTCTTTTGATGATTGAATATGAAACATAGCACAGTTATTCAGTAATTTTAAGCAAATAGTGTTCATTGAAACAGATGCATTTTTATTAATTTGGCATGTGTTGGGGCATGAATTTAGATACGTTATTAGTAGACATGTTCCTGAAATATAATGCAAATATGGTAATAATTTATTTTTCTCTCTGTTTTAAAAAAATCTCAAAGCATAAATAAGAGAAAAAAAGAAGGAAAATATTGAACTATGGGAGTATAGTTTCAGGAATAAATTGCAAGTTTCACTTATAATCTTTTATATCCCAATTCCATGTCCCAAATGTGCTTTTTCAAGAGGCAACTAGACTTTCTTGTTTTTCTTTGAAGACATTTCACTTCTCATCCAAGAAGCTTCTTCAGCTCTGACTGGATGGTGGGGAATGGAGTCAGAGCTCAAGAAGCTTCTTGGATAAGAAGCGAAACGTCTTTACAGAAAAACATGGAAGTCCAGTTGCCTCTTGAAAAAGCACTTTTGGGACAACCATGACCTGGATGGCTGAGAATCTCCATAGATCAATGATGGCGAACCTTTTAGAGACCGAGTGCCCAAACTGCAACCCAAAACCCATTTATGAATCGTCGGGTGCTGGGTGGGTGTGGCCATTGGGTGGGTGTGGCCCATTGGGTGGGCGTGGCTGCGGTGGTAACGGAAGACTGGGTGGGACTAAAAAGTTCAATCAATTCCAACGTTGCAAGATCTTATTTTTCCCGCAAGAAGTTGAAATTGACTGATTGATTGAACCTTTTTTTTTGTACACGGCGGCGGAGGCCTAAAACAAAAAGGTTTTATAAAACCCAGCTGAAGGCCTAGGACTGGGGCGATGGAGCGCGTGCCCACAGAGAGGGCTCTGAGTGCCGCCTCTGGCACCCGGGCCATAGGTTCGCCACCACTGCCATAGACATTCCATGATCACCATCTGCTACATTAGCGATTTCTAGCAACACTTGTTTGCTTAGTGATTTCTATTAACATTTACTTTTGCTTTGTAACATGAAGTTCCTCTCTTAATTAAACATTTTTTCAAAATTTGTACTACTAAGTTTATCTTTTTAAATAGTGTACCTACTTTAGTTCTAATGATATATTTTGCATAGCAGCTTTGCTATTGGTTTTTTTAAACATACATTTTATTTTGTATTGCTGTTCATATCTGTCTGAACTGAGGTTTTTAAAATAGTTGTGAAGCAGTGTTTTCACCCTCTGTGTTTACTTTGTTATTACCACACATTTCTCAAATTTAGAGCCCATTTCTCTTTTTTTCCTGTTAGATTAAGCTATGCTGCTCAAAAATCTTCTGTCTTGTTCTTTTTATACTTTAGGGAAAAATATAGTTTAAAAATATAAATCTTAAAAAAAATCTCCATCATGGGGCAGAGTTCTTTATCATTCCATGCTGTAGCAATGGCAAGCATTCATCTCTGCTGCAGGTAAGCTAAAGCAGCAAGCTTGTACCTTTTGCCCGGGACAGCAGGCAGGTAGTTGTTTTCCAGGCTTGAGGTGTGGCCTACCTGCTCTGGACTCCTGAGCCTCCTGTGCATAAAAGAGTATCTTCCTTCAAAAATGATATAATTTCCCTGTTCCCAACGATAAAGGTTAATTCTTTTCTCCCTCCAAAAATTGTTGTAATTAATATCTGTTCAGTTTGGCACTGCACAAAATCCGTTATTGCTGTTAACTTTACAGGTAGTCCTCAAATTAAATTACACTTGAGCCCATCTTGCTCAACTACCCCAATCCCTGTCTCCCCCTTTGTAATCATTAAGTGGATAGAGTGAAAGAACTGCCTGTCAAAGGGGGACAGGTGTACCCCCTCTGCGCTCAGAAGGGAACAGTAACACTGGCCTGGAGAAAAACCCAGATCTTGTTGCAGTTCCCATCCCCTCTATAGGCAGCAAGGAACTCAAAATCAAAGCAGGATTTTGGCACAGAGCATTTGCAGCATTGGGCATTAGGAGATGGCTTCTAGAAACGAGAGGGAGTTATCTTGTTTCTGGGGGGAGGGCGGCTGCAAACATCCTATGCTGCAAATACCCTGTGCCAAAATCCTACTTGGATTTTGAGAAACTTTTTTACTCGGCCTCTTTGAGAGCAGAAATGTTGCTTGGGAGAGAGGCTCCCCCAACAGGGCAAAATCAATCCCTCAGGCAGGGCTTTTTATACTGAGATTAAAAAAATGCAATTCATTTGGATTTGTTTCCTGGTTGTTTGTAATTTTTTTTAAAAAAATCTTAAAAATTCTGAACATGAAATTTAAGCATACTAATATAGATAAAATGTTTGTTTCGCCTTTTGTTGACATCATATTTGTTAGAAAAATACAAAGGACAATAATTCTATCGATGGCAATCCCGAATAAATATAGAGCTTTATATTAAAACAATAAAACTGTTGTAAGTTAGCTGATTGATCTTTACTATTTTCTTCTCATGTGGTACTAAAGATTTAAATACTAAAGTACATTAACCAGGAAGAATTAATTTTAATCATAATATGTGAAGATAGTATACTGTAATTTTTCATAACTAAATTTGAATTGTTAGCATTTGTAAATTGTTTAAATTATAAATTGATCTATTTAATCTCTTTTTTCCCCTCCCGTCCTTATACTGTCCATATTCCAGGACTCCAGGCAGTTTTCCGCCAATAAATAACATATGAAACATTAAAAACATACAAAACAAAATTGTCCCTTTATATTACAGCAATTACACAAAAGATCCATAAAGCAAAGAGAAAATCTACAATTTATATGGCTGCTCATTTCTATAAATGAGTTGGGGCAGCTAACAATATTAAAACAAAACTAAAAACCAGATATATATGAAAATTAAAATATACTAAGCTAAGATAAAATTATCTATTATCATCCCAGGAGATGGGCTCTTTCACAACTTAGGTCCCCAGGCCCAAGCACAGAATAAGGTCTTTAAGGCCTTACCAAAGGTCAATGGGGTTTATGGCCATCAAATCTCTAGAAGAATAATGTTTCAGATACTGAGCACGATAGCAGAAAAGACTCTACTGGGCCAACAGTCTTTAGCCAATGCGACTTAGAGCATGCCTCTCCTGTCAGATTGGGTAGGATGGGTAGAAACAACTGGGGAGAGATTTGAGTGAAATTCCACGTTTCCCCCAGAATTGAGATTTCAGTATCTTCTGGGAATGAAGGAATACTTTATATGAAGTACGGAAACGTTTTTAAAAAGTGATGCTAAAGAATAGTCAGCTTCACACTGATAAGCTGTGGTTTAAAGTTACATGTAGAAGCCTTGGATGAATATGCTGCTTTCTCCTTTTTCAGTGCGACTATGAACAGATACAGTATTTATGGATTTTCACTATTGATACTCTGTTATAAACATTGCCTTTTCCCTTAAAACATAAATAATATCAAAAACTTTTATCCAGTAGCTGCCTTCATAGAAAGGATATCTTGCTAGGCATTAGTAAGATGCTAGCATAATCATGAATTGTTCTGATTTGACCTCAGTTTGAAGCTAGTTGATATTGTGTGGTAAGAAATAGTAGGGTAAGGCATCATAAATCCTCAGCTAGAGATGAGACAAAGCCAGAGGATATAAGATACAATTGAAGTTACCAGGTCAGTCTGGTGACATCATAAATAACAACAAAGGCGTTAATATACAGTATATAGGAGGAAACATTGTGAAAGTATAAATAAAGTTATTGCTGCTTCAGTTTTAATACCTATGTGCTGCAAACAGATATGTCAATTTTATCTATGTCAGCTTGTCATGTTCATAGATATTATGACATCTAAGATAAAAATCTCAAGTTTAAATGGACAATGCTAGATTACATTTTTTTTATAACTGAGTCGGTTCACCAGCAGATGGAGCTCATTGCCAGCTTAAAACTATGGTTTCGGGAAAAAAATAAATGTATTTATTCACAAAATGATTTATAGAACAAAAATTATCTGTGAACATAATTGACTTATAAAATATCATAGAAAATGCCAGATAAAAATAGTAGCTTACATTGTATCCAAAGAATTTGTGAGCAAGATGCTTCAGAGCACAGTTACAATTATTTTTTCCTTTTTAAACACCGAATTGGACCCTGCACAAAATTGCTTTGTGCTTAAATCTTATCTGCAGACCAACTTGCGTTTTTTTAATTTTAGTAGCCCTATTTCAACTGAAAAGAAAAAAAAAGAACTTCTGTTTTTTTTCCAATTTAGTAATTAGGGATTAGAAATTCTTATTAACCTTCTGAATTCTTCCAGTAGAGCACAATGCAAATCCTCACTAATCCTCTGAGTTCTGCTAATATATCTCAATCTACCCTCTCCTTGTTTTTGTATTAAACCACAATTATGTGACCAAATTATTAACACAGCTTGGCTGTGATATAATAAGGTTAGAATTGAGACACAATCACTTACAATTGTCCTGATAGCATATCTGCCTCCTTTTCATTCAGTGCAGAAGCTTGCCTACAAATCTTTAAAGCTTAGAACAAAAAAAAAAAAGCAGTATTTTCTGGGCAAGTGAATAAGACGTCATAGAATATGTTAGAGCTGTTCCACGTCTGGTAGAGGAAAGTCAACTGTCATACTGTGTAGTGGTGGAAATACCCACCACTAGTTGTATTCTCACACCAGTAGGGATTCAAATTTAAGTATTCTAGAAGTATGTCACAGAAACTGGTTCAGTAAAGATCCGAGGTTCTTCATTTTCTGGCATGCTCTGAACTACTCTGGTTTTTCGTTCAATTTATTATTAGTCAGGAGAGATGGAGAAAAAGAATAAAATGTGAAGAATGCTGATTTCCCTATCCAACTTAATCTCTGTTTTGCATCCTGTGTCCTAGCAAGTGTGTAGATGTGGCATTTGATGTGCTACAGAATTTCCCATGACATTGCTTTATCAACCAATGCTTTTTGCATTATTTCAAAGTTAATTTTAATGGTGCTTGTTATGAAGATTACAGTTATATTTGGCCAATAGTTACACAGAAAAATTTTCTACATAATAAGTTTCCCTCTGAGTTGCATGGTAGGGAGAGGGGGGGGGAGGGCTGGGAGAAAGTTCCAGACTCCATCCTGTTTCAGTGTCATTGTCTCCAAAAAGCTGTACATTACCTTGAAATATATTTTAATTTATTATTTTTTGATATTTATCTTTTTGTTCAGAAAAGCAGGGCAATTAATAAGATTTTTAATATGCAAAAGCTTCAAAATTACTGCACATACTACTTAAACAAAATAAATTAACAAGTTAAAATGTGGTAACTTTACACATTTGTAAAGAAGTAAAGCTTCTTTACAAACTTTCTAAATATAGTAAGTAGAGGGCAAACTTATCTCCAGAGGGAGAACATCGTATCTCCTGGTAACAAGGAGAATACTCTCTCCTATTTGCCAGATAGGCAAGTCTTTCACAGAAGGGTAGCCAGACAGATTTGTGTAAAGAGAGGTGGTCACACAGAAAGTCATGTCTTAAGCTGCTTAGTGCTTTACAGATCAATAGTACTTTCGAAGAGTAGTAGTGCAACAAGCTTTCTTTTTATTCCATAAATCAGCCAGAGCTTCAACAGTACAATATTGCCAACAGACAAAATGGGAAACTTTAAAAGCATTTAGGAAACCACCCAGGGCTATGTAGTCACTCAAGCACACTCAGTATTGTCAGATGGTCAGATGGAGCATCTGGAATTTCTGTAGGATACAGCCTGTGGCTCTTAATCTGCTGTACCGTATCACATTGGGAAATGTCCCTTTGCTTTTTTTCAGATAGTTCAGACTTTGAAATAATTATAAGAATACTTTCTGCAGTTCCTTTAAAATCTTACCAAAAATATATGAAGATTTTAAATTTAAGTATAAAAAACCTTTCTGTGGAAAAAAAAAAATCATGGATTAGAGAAGAACATGGTAAGAGGAGACCTTGAAGATTGGTTACTAGAAACAACCAGAAAGAACTGAAGATTATAATTGAAGGAGAAAAGTCACAAATACAGAATAAAGAAAAAAGTATTTTAATTCTAGAAGAATGACAGTGTAACATGGCAACAATTAACTCAGAACTTTCTCTTAAAATTGGCTGTTGCTATACACTTCAAAAGAGGAGATAGAAAACGATACAACTGAGAATCAGACTGTTCTGGATATGGATTTAAAATTGATAGGATACAAGAATAATATTGACAAAGGTGTTGCACAATAGTTAAAAATGAAATGGCTGATGTTTTAATGTCTAAAAGAGACACTTAAATTAGAAGAGTGACTTGGATAACTCATTTTGGATTTACAAAAGAGTTTTTGGGACAATACTTAAAAGGAATAATCATTAAAACTTTTAAAAGCAAAAGAATTATGAAATTGACTTATTCGATCAAGGCTAAAATATATATGATGGATTTTTCCCCCCCTACCAGCTTTTAATGGGTTGTTCTTGAACAGGATTGGATGAAGATGGATCTGAAGTAAGATACTGTATGAGAATATTTTTTTATTATTTCTAGAGAAAATGATAAGTTATTTTGTAAAGGAAAAGAATGTGATATTAATTTACCCATTTAAGGTTAAAATATATAATTCTGCTTGCTCTTAATGGAGTTTTGCTGATTAAGATTGAATGATGAGGCTTTATTATTTGCTAATTAGGATGAAAACAACTTGACTGAAATATCAGACGAGGTGATAAATTACTGAAATTTTGTGTACTTGTCTTGATGTCCCACCTTTATCTTTTTTCTCTCTGCATTTTTACTTTTTTAATGTATATTTTTTCTCAGTTTGTTCAAGAAAAACACTATTAAAAACTTACATTTAAAATTAGTTTTTACCAATACACAACTTTTTTGAATGAACTGTTAAGGATGGATGGCAGCAGCAGGTTTTTTTCATAGTGCTTTATGCTCCAATGAGACTTTATGTTGTTCACGAATTATGCTATTTCATAATAAATAAAATTAATTATGGCATTATTTTAAATTCTTAATTTTATTTCTGCCAAGCAATATGGATATTCCTTCCTAGTAGATTATAAAATCACAAACAGCCCTTGCTTCTGGGAACTTCTGAACGATTCTACAGATTTTGTGCATGGTCACACAGAATTAAATTTTCAGTTTGTTAAATAACATTTGCTCTGAAACCAAAGTACATAGAATTGTAGTGTCAACTTTTAAAACATGTGAAGGAGCTTAGCATATTTCTAAAATACATTGAATGCCAAAATGAAACCTTTCTCTTGTCTCAAAGTAGCCATTACTCCTCAGTGGAAAATACACATGGACTGCATGATTGTACTCAATTGCATAAAGGTTGTACAGGTGGTTCTCCTTCAGTGGCCACTCACTCAGCTACTGTTCAGAAATGATGGTGCTGAATGAGGGGACTTACAACCATTCCTCATAGTTGTGACTGTCACAACATCTCCCCGGTTATATAATTGCAGTTGGGCATTTGGACACTGACTTGCAATTACAATGTTTATATCACCTCTTGAGCACATGATTGCTGTTTGTGACCTTCATTTCTGGCTTCTGACAAGCAGGGTCAGTGGGGAACAGCAGGAGTTATAAGTGACAATCATGTGACCACTGGTTACTGTGACTGCATAGGACCTAATGACGGCAACCGCCACTGCCAATTATCTTGTTGTTTAGTGAAATTGTTGCCAGTCCCAATTACTGTAGTTACCATAGTTAAGTGAGGACTACCTGTATTTATTTGCAAATAGCATGTTTCATTTGTTAAAACAACCAAACTTACTAATTCAAGAACTATATTAATTTCAAAACTCAAACCTTTTTTCTACAATATAAATCATCATAAAGTAATAGTCCACTTATTCTGCTTCAGATATTTATTTATTTTATTTATTTATTTTTCATAATTTATATGCCGCCCTTCTCCCCACGGGACTCAGGGCGGCTCACAGCATATTAAAATAACACAATACAAACAACACACACAACATTTCCCCTATAAAAGCCAATTAAAACCAAATATTTGTAGCTGTGACATTATTAAAATCATTAAAAATTATCCCTATTTAAAATNCTTACATTGTATCCAAAGAATTTGTGAGCAAGATGCTTCAGAGCACAGTTACAATTATTTTTTCCTTTTTAAACACCGAATTGGACCCTGCACAAAATTGCTTTGTGCTTAAATCTTATCTGCAGACCAACTTGCGTTTTTTTAATTTTAGTAGCCCTATTTCAACTGAAAAGAAAAAAAAAGAACTTCTGTTTTTTTTTCCAATTTAGTAATTAGGGATTAGAAATTCTTATTAACCTTCTGAATTCTTCCAGTAGAGCACAATGCAAATCCTCACTAATCCTCTGAGTTCTGCTAATATATCTCAATCTACCCTCTCCTTGTTTTTGTATTAAACCACAATTATGTGACCAAATTATTAACACAGCTTGGCTGTGATATAATAAGGTTAGAATTGAGACACAATCACTTACAATTGTCCTGATAGCATATCTGCCTCCTTTTCATTCAGTGCAGAAGCTTGCCTACAAATCTTTAAAGCTTAGAACAAAAAAAAAATGCAGTATTTTCTGGGCAAGTGAATAAGACGGCATAGAATATGTTAGAGCTGTTCCACGTCTGGTAGAGGAAAGTCAACTGTCATACTGTGTAGTGGTGGAAATACCCACCACTAGTTGTATTCTCACACCAGTAGGGATTCAAATTTAAGTATTCTAGAAGTATGTCACAGAAACTGGTTCAGTAAAGATCCGAGGTTCTTCATTTTCTGGCATACTCTGAACTACTCTGGTTTTTCGTTCAATTTATTATTAGTCAGGAGAGATGGAGAAAAAGAATAAAGTGTGAAGAATGCTTATTTCCCTATCCAACTTAATCTCTGTTTTGCATCCTGTGTCCTAGCAAGTGTGTAGATGTGGCATTTGATGTGCTACAGAATTTCCCATGACATTGCTTTATCAACCAATGCTTTTTGCATTATTTCAAAGTTAATTTTAATGGTGCTTTTTATGAAGATTACAGTTATATTTGGCCAATAGTTACACAGAAAATTTTTTCTACATAATAGATTTCCCTCTGAGTTGCATGGTAGGGAGGGGGGGGGGAGGGCTGGGAGAAAGTTCCAGACTCCATCCTGTTTCAGTGTCATTGTCTCCAAAAAGCTGTACATTACCTTGAAATATATTTTAATTTATTATTTTTTGATATTTATCTTTTTGTTCAGAAAAGCAGGGCAATTAATAAGATTTTTAATATGCAAAAGCTTCAAAATTACTGCACATACTACTTAAACAAAATAAATTAACAAGTTAAAATGTGGTAACTTTAAACATTTGTAAAGAAGTAAAGCTTCTTTACAAACTTTCTAAATATAGTAAGTAGAGGGCAAACTTATCTCCAGAGGGAGAACATCGTATCTCCTGGTAACAAGGAGAATACTCTCTCCTATTTGCCAGATAGGCAAGTCTTTCACAGAAGGGTAACCAGACAGATTTGTGTAAAGAGAGGTGGTCACACAGAAAGTCATGTCTTAAGCTGCGTAGTGCTTTACAGATCAATAGTACTTTCGAAGAGTAGTAGTGCAGCAAGCTTTCTTTTTATTCCATAAATCAGCCAGAGCTTCAACAGTACAATATTGCCAACAGACAAAATGGGAAACTTTAAAAGCATTTAGGAAACCACCCAGGGCTATGTAGTCACTCAAGCACACTCAGTATTGTCAGATGGTCAGATGGAGCATCTGGAATTTCTGTAGGATACAGCCTGTGGCTCTTAATCTGCTGTACCGTATCACATTGGGAAATGTCCCTTTGCTTTTTTCAGATAGTTCAGACTTTGAAATAATTATAAGAATACTTTCTGCAGTTCCTTTAAAATCTTACCAAAAATATATGAAGATTTTAAATTTAAGTATAAAAAACCTTTCTGTGGAAAAAAAAATCATGGATTAGAGAAGAACATGGTAAGAGGAGACCTTGAAGATTGGTTACTAGAAGCAACCAGAAAGAACTGAAGATTATAATTGAAGGAGAAAAGTCACAAATACAGAATAAAGAAAAAAGTATTTTAATTCTAGAAGAATGACAGTGTAACATGGCAACAATTAACTCAGAACTTTCTCTTAAAATTGGCTGTTGCTATAAACTTCAAAAGAGGAGGTAGAAAAGGATACAAATGAGAATCAGACTGTTCTGGATATGGATTTAAAATTGATAGGATACAAGAATAATATTGACAAAGGTGTTGCACAATAGTTAAAAATGAAATGGCTGATGTTTTAATGTCTAAAAGGGACACTTAAATTAGAAGAGTGACTTGGATAACTCATTTTGGATTTACAAAAGAGTTTTTGGGACAATACTTAAAAGGAATAATCATTAAAACTTTTAAAAGCAAAAGGAATTATGAAATTGACTTATTCGATCAAGGCTAAAATATATATGATGGATTTTTTTCCCCTACCAGCTTTTAATGGGTTGTTCTTGAACAGGATTGGATGAAGATGGATCTGAAATAAGATACTGTATGAGAATATTTTTTTATTATTTCTAGAGAAAATGATAAGTTATTTTGTAAAGGAAAAGAATGTGAGATTAATTTACCCATTTAAGGTTAAAATATATAATTCTGCTTGCTCTTAATGGAGTTTTGCTGATTAAGATTGAATGATGAGGCTTTATTATTTGCTAATTAGGATGAAAACAACTTGACTAAAATATCAGACGAGGTGATAAATTACTGAAATTTTGTGTACTTGTCTTGATGTCCCACCCTTATCTTTTTTCTCTCTGCATTTTTTACTTTTTTAATGTATATTTTTTCTCAGTTTGTTCAAGAAAAACACTATTAAAAACTTACATTTAAAATTAGTTTTTACCAATACACAACTTTTTTGAATGAACTGTTAAGGATGGATGGCAGCAGCAGGGTTTTTTCATACTGCTTTATGCTCCAATGAGACTTTGTGTTGTTCACGAATCATGCTATTTCATAATAAATAAAATTAATTATGGCCTTATTTTAAATTCTTAATTTTATTTCTGCCAAGCAATATGTATATTCCTTCCTAGTAGATTATAAAATCACAAACAGCCCTTGCTTCTGGGAACTTCTGAACGATTCTACAGATTTTGTGCATGGTCACACAGAATTAAATTTTCAGTTTGTTAAATAACATTTGCTCTGAAACCAAAGTACATAGAATTGTAGTGTCAACTTTTAAAACATGTGAAGGAGCTTAGCATATTTCTAAAATACATTGAATGCCAAAATGAAACCTTTCTCTTGTCTCAAAGTAGCCATTACTCCGCAGTGGAAAATACACATGGACTGCATGATTGTACTCAATTGCATAAAGGTTGTACAGGTGGTTCTCCTTCAGTGGCCACTCACTCAGCTACTGTTCAGAAATGATGGTGCTGAATGAGGGGGCTTACAACCATTCCTCATAGTTGTGACTGTCACAACATCTCCCCGGTTATATAATTGCAGTTGGGCATTTGGACACTGACTTGCAATTACAATGTTTATATCACCTCTTGAGCACATGATTGCTGTTTGTGACCTTCATTTCTGGCTTCTGACAAGCAGGGTCAGTGGGGAACAGCAGGAGTTATAAGTGACAATCATGTGACCACTGGTTACTGTGACTGCATAGGACCTAATGACGGCAACCGCCACTGCCAATTATCTTGTTGTTTAGTGAAATTGTTGCCAGTCCCAATTACTGTAGTTACCATAGTTAAGTGAGGACTACCTGTATTTATTTGCAAATAGCATGTTTCATTTGTTAAAACCACCAAACTTACTAATTCAAGAACTATATTAATTTCAAAACTCAAACCTTTTTTCTACAATATAAATCATCATAAAGTAATAGTCCATTTATTCTGCTTCATATATTACCTTTTTACTTGGTGCAATTATAACTTCTTATTGCATAAGTGTTCAGACAAACAATTCAACTTCAGTTACAACTTCAATGGGTCAGTGTGTAATTTCAATTTTTGAGAAGAATTACTGGGTCTTCATACTCTTTGTGTCTACCTTGGCATCACCAGATATGAAATAGGACTTTGAGTCTTAAAAACACAAGAGTAGACCCTGCACTCTTTCTCACAATGGCTAGCCAGATGCTTCTAGTATTTCAAAAGTGGGAGATGGAAACATACTGTTCTTGTACCATTATTTTCCTAAGACTGGGATTTAGAGAGAGATTGCATTGAATCTTCAAAACAGATAGTACTTGATAAATCTGCCTTCAGTTAGTTTATTAAACTTCCTTATTAATTATTATTTATACCCCCTTGCCTTGAACAGACATTAAACAGACCAGGCTATAATTTCACCTATTTCCCCTCCCCCTTTAAAACTGGTGTACGATTGGCTTTCTTCCAGTCCTCTGGCACTGAGCCCATATGAGGAACAGGTTTCATATTTTTCCTATGAGATTAGTAATTTCACAATTAAATTCTTTCAGAACTCCAGAATGGATCCCATTAGAACGTGGTGGTTCATTAATGTATAGTTGTAGTGAGTAAGGAAAAACCTTAGTGGAGATATGCAGAATTATTTGCCCAGGCAAAAGGGACTGAAGTACTTTTTAAAATGTAGCATGAGATAATATTTAGAAATTGTTCAGATGTTTCCCTAAGTCACTGGAGTATAAAAATGAGGAAGAGGCCTCAAAATTTTGTTGTTATAACCAATCTCAATAAAACCTGATTTCCTGGTCTGGTCTACCTAACAGGGCTGAAAGTATTTCCTCAGGATATTTTTTTTTTAGTAGGATTGTCCTTGCCATTCTGTGAAGCCTCCTGATGCTGCTGGTCAACACCTTTTCCAAACGATTAAGCAGTAAGAAGAACACTAATCTCTGCTTGGTTTATCCTTGATATATTGGGCATAAAAGTAGAGGCAAGAAAATGGCCAGTGAGAATGAGCGACCATTGATAACAACATACTGAATTTGGAAGTGGCATTGGTGTGAGTTAATTCAGCAGTCAATCAAGATGTGGTTTCAGCTAGTATTTCTCAGTACAATTGGTACAGTTGCTTAATGCTACATATTAGTTTGTCTAGCTGTTTTCTTTAGGACACACTGTCGCACTGCAGCATTATTCATCACAGCAGAATGCATGCAAGTGTTNTGATAACAACATACTGAATTTGGAAGTGGCATTGGTGTGAGTTAATTCAGCAGTCAATCAAGATGTGGTTTCAGCTAGTATTTCTCAGTACAATTGGTACAGTTGCTTAATGCTACATATTAGTTTGTCTAGCTGTTTTCTTTAGGACACACTGTCGCACTGCAGCATTATTCATCACAGCAGAATGCATGCAAGTGTTCTAAGCATTCTCACCTGCAGAATTCTTATATTCAAAGTGACACAGGGAAACTGCCAGCTTCTGAGGTGTTCTGTCAGTTCAGCAATTGGAGCTAAAGAGTGGAGGCTGAAACAAGTTGCCCAATAGTTGCTTCCTTGCTTAACAAAATGGAATCATTTCAGTGGTATCTTGAATATTGTCAAAGAGTTTACTTATAAATAAGAATGGAAACAAATAGTTGATAACTTTTATAGTAAGAGGGCTTATAGCAGCCTATAAATGGAAGAAATATGTATTTAGCATAGAGTAACTCAGCTTGCCAGCCTATGAGATCAAAGACATTCTGAGTTGAAGATAGTATGCCAGCTTATTCCAAAACTGAACAAAATTGTTTTTGGTATTCTAGATTGTTATCTCGCAACTAGATATTGTTCATTTTGGGGTCAATCTGTTTAGCATACTGACAGGTCATATATTTTTGGTATTCATTATGGCTCAAAAATGCAACAAATGCTCAGCATTACATGATAGACCAGATCCTGGACTCTGTACTACATGTGAAAACGTTGAGCCTATGGTTTCTTCAGTTACTACTAAATCTCTGCCACCTTCCTCACATACAGCATCCACAAAAGTTAAGGTAAGAATATATAATTTAAAAGACAATACTTCTTTTAATTTTTTTTCCTTTTTTCCTTTTTTTTTTTTGGGTGCATGCAAGAGGCTGACAGAAGATATTGTTACTTTAACAGACAGTTTGCCTTTCATCCATTGCTTATAACCTTGCCCAATATATTCCACAATAACATGGTATGGTAAAAAGAAACTTTTCCATTTACTTATAAAGTGGATTCCTGGATTCTTGTGGTTATTTTTATGAGGTGCTTAGGTATTTCATTTGCTATTGGGACTAAAGTTAATCTAACAAATTTGCATAAAATTATCAATTCAAAATATTTTTAAATAAGTATTTCTGATATTTTTCTCCCTTTCAGAGAGAGAATAAAGGCCAGCGAAAGCAGTGGATATTCATAGCTAGTTGAATAAGCCAAAAGCTGGATCCACACAAGACATTGAATCATAAAATCTAGTTTTCATCTATAGTGATTAGGTTCATAGATTGTGAAGAGCCAACACTGTAGAAACCACATGGTCAAACATCATCCTAGTTCTGAGGGTGTCTACTGTAAAGAAATTAGGATGTCAGAAATAATCACATAGAATTCAGGTAATGCAGATAATTCTAATGTACTCATGAGTAGCATGTATATATACATGCATATATACATAAGTAAATGTGTATATATACATTTACTAACATGTATATATACATTGGTAAATAGGTTAAAATGACACTTTTTACTTATGTATAGTGATGCTTGTGTTAAATCTAGTGATGGTATCTACTGGTCAAATAAACATGCTGGTAAAATTGGAGTCCTTTGAAGAATAGATTTAAGTAATTTTCTGATGAATGAAAATAAACTAATAAAAGACATAGGAAATAATTCACCATTCCATTTTATGGGCTTACATCTGAAGCTGAAAAATACTGTTATTGTCTTGCAAAATCTGGTTGATACAGAAAGTGTAAGACTATTCATGAACTGAAATGAATTATAATTTATAGATTAAAACATATACCATGTTTTCTGGAAAGGAAGACCTACCCCGAAAATAAGCCCTAGCTTGATTTTTGGGGATAGGCCTAACATAAGCCTCACCCCAAAAATAAGCCCTAGTTTTGGGGCGAGATGCATGCCTAAAAAAGCACCCTCTTTACCGTTGCAGTCAGGCCTCCCATGCCCTGACACCTGCCCCGCCGGTCCACTTCTGTGACTGCTGGCCACCACTCACATACACACATCACCCCCAACCTCCATTTCGCCATCAGGAAAATGCCTCTGCAACTGAGAATAGAGCTTCGGATTGACATGCATGGCGTCCCCCAGGCTGCATTTCACCATCAGAGGCCTTTTGGAAGGCCTCTGCAGCCAAGAACTGAGCTACGGATTGAATCTGTAGCTTGATTCTCAGCTGCAGAAGCCTTTCTGGAAGGCCTCTGACAGTGAAATGCACGCTGGGGGATGCTGCACGCATCAATCTGGAGCTCCATTCTCAGCTGCAGAGGCATTTCCTGAAGGCCTGTGACAGCGAAATGGAGGCTGGGGGCGATGCTTGTGAGTGGCGGCAAGCAACTGCAGAAGAAGTGGGCCGGCTGGGTGGGCCTGTTGGTGCCACTGCCACGAGGTGAGACACCCCCTGAAAATAAAACCTGGTGCCTCTTCTGGAGGCAAAAAAAATAAGGACTGGAGGCTAAAGCATATAAGGAATGGCTGCTGGAATTGGGTATGTCTAGTTTAATGAAGAGAAGGACGAGCAGTGTTCCAATATCTCAGGGGTTGCCATAAAGAAGAGGGAGTCAAGCTATTTTCCAAAGCGCCTGGAGGCAGGACAAGAAGCAACGGGTGGAAACTAATCAAGGAGAGAAGCAATCTAGAACTAAGGAGAAACTTCCTGACAGTGAGAACAATTAACCAGTGGAACAACCTGCCTCCAGAAGCGGTGAATGCTCC
>NW_015389090.1:68681-129249 GCF_001527695.2 Protobothrops mucrosquamatus | reverse complement strand
AGTTTTTAAGAAGAGACTGGACAGCCATTTGTCCGAAATGGTATAGGGTTTCCTGCCTGAGCAGGGGGTTGGACTAGATGACCTTCAAGGTCCCTTCCAACTTTACTATTATTATTATTATTATTATTATTATTATTATTATTATTATTATTATTATTATTATTATTATTATTATTATTATTATTATTATTATTATTTTGGGGAAAACACAATAATACCCAGTATTTAAATATTTCATAAAATATCCTACCATTATAACATCACAATGCATAAGCATTATTAGCTTGCAATCTTACATTTCTCATTCATCATGGCCTGCAGTTTAAGATTCCTCCTGAGTACTATGAAGTCACAGCAATGCAAAATATTACATATATAGATTTTAAAAATATGTCTTATACCTGCTGATTACATTCTACCTACAGCCTACCTCCCGAAATATCTGTTTTGTTTTAATCTTCTAAAAGTTTCATATGGTAGGTAAATCAGTTTCAAAGTCTCTACTGAGCTATATGGTTTTTAAATAGAAAATATTTTTTTAAACTTGATCAGTAGATTTTGTAGCATTTACATTAAATTTTTAAAATATTATCTCTATGTAATAAATTACAGATAGTATAAAAGCAGCCTAAGAATGCCATTCTTATGCATGCTAAGTGTTTGTGTGTGTATAAATAAATAAATAGGTTAAAAAAGTTTGGCTTATTTATAGTGATACTTGTATTAAATCTAGTGATGGTATTCACTGATCAAATAAAAACTGCTGGCAAAATTGGAGCCCTCGGAACTTCCCCCGTATCTGTTCCAAAGATTTGAAGGACTATTATATTGAAAGAAAACTAGGGAGATAACTGTATAAATCTGTTCTGTAAAAATAAATGTAGTAAGGCAAAAAATGCTTATGCTCTAGAGCAGGTGTGTCAAACTGCCGGCCAACGAGCCAGATGCATCATGTGGAAGCTGCGTCCTCCCCATTGCTGGCAATGGCAAAACAGTCCCGATACGTTGTGCGATGTCATGTGATATCGCGCGTTTGACATGTCTGCTCTAGAGCATAAAGGTCACCAACCTTGGTTGGCCGACCGGAAGAAAAGAGAGGGAGAAGCATTTTATGCACACGCGCATGCGTGCAGTGCGCACAGGACCGCGAGCATGCACATGATGCAAATGGGACGTCCCGAGGCATAGCAGTGGCCCGTTTTTGCACCATGTGGTGCAGCATCCTGTTTTTGCACCCCGCAGCTACAGCATTAACGCGAGTGTGGGTATGTGCACGCACTGCCTGCCTGTTCTAGATCTCATTTTATTGTATTTTTAATTAAAAGGCAGTCTAAATGAAGTCTGTCATGTGAAAACTTACAGTATGTTTACACTGTTAGTGTTCTCCAAATGTACTGGATTTAAATATATTTTTCCTGGCCAGTTTGGACAATATGACTGCATTATACCAGGTGTATGGTACATATCCTCATATAATTTGTTTTCTTGGTTCTTCAGGTAACACAGGTTCTCTGTCAAAAAAACAAATGTGTGTGGATTAAAATTCCTTTTGCATTTATCTTCTTACCAAACCTAGTGAAGAAATTAGCATGGAATCTTTGTTAGGCAAAATCCAGATTGATTGAAGAGAATATCCATTTTTTTTCAATTTTATTATCCTTTTATTTTCTTTAGGAAGAGCTTTTAATGTTATCTCATCTATTTGTAGATAATCATTTCAAAAATTCATCTGTTTTTAATAATGTATTCCTCTTGTAGCATATATGATATATTCAGTCAATTTCAATTTAAAACATTTGTATTCTGTCATATATCAGACTAAACTGAGAAACTGAACTGGGTAATGCTTTTGGGAAATGCTGGCAAATTAGCAGTGCCATTTAAATAAAATGTAAACTAATTAACTGTAAATCCTTGTTTTTACAATTTATCAAGATTGAACTATTAGATTAATTGGTTTTACAAACAGGGAAGACAACTTAATGTTACATTTCATGCTATGATGTTAAGTGAGTAGTTTGCAAGTAAATAACTAGCAGTTCACTTTTTAGGAGCCTTATGTAAATTGTTTTTAGCTTTCTGAGTCAAAGATTTCATTGTGCTACAGTAATCAAGTTCCCTGTATGTCCTTCCATTGCTCTCAAATTGTAGTCTTGAGACTTAGTTACATCAAGAAAATTCTGTCTTTTAATTTGCATCATGATTAATACCATATTTATATTTCTAATTCATTTTTTTTGGCATTGAAATAAATTTTCTGCAAAAAATTATTGAAAGGGCTGCAAATTTTATTGGACCACAAGGCTGAAAAATTCAAAATATACTTTATTATAATAAGGTACCTAGTGCATGCTTGTGTGCAAGCATTGTCATTGTGCAATCTCACACTTTCTCCAATTGTTTGTTGTCTCTTTAGTAGTCCAATTTCTTTCATATTGTAAACTGCCCTTTCTCAACTTTTGTTGATAAATAATGATATAACAGTTGTCAAAGAATAGCGTGGATTGATAGTTACAAGATTGTCTCTGGATCTCATAGAATCCTTGGATATTCTTAGAAAATAAGATCAGTTCAGCCTAGTTAAGGGGAGTGTGGGAGGCAAAGATGAGCTAAAATTGTAGAAGAGGTGGTATGGTGCAATCTTATCCATTTTATTTCAGATTGAGGTTTTGTGCCACTACAGCAGTCATTTTGTGAATGTACAGGTATTTCATAGAACTATTTTGTTAGAGCACTGACCACATACAACGTTTGAAAAGTACTTCTAGGTTCAAAAGCTTTACTACTCTATTTAAACTTAAATGATGCAGTTTATGTGGCATGTCCAGAATTGTAATGAGTTACTGCCTTTGTAGAGATAAAGTTTTTTCAGATTCAGCTATCAGTTTCTTCCATAACGTCTGTGCAAAGGTGATCCTGGAAAGAAGGACTCAATTTCCTTCAGTAAATAAACTAGCTCCCCGTTTGCTCTGCATAGTCATTTTGATTTCTGGAAAAATATCGGTGAAATCTATGATTTAAGTATATTTTACAGTGAGAAGATAAAGAATGTAAAATAAAGTGATGGATTAAATTCAGCGTCTGTCACATGCACCTATACAAAAAAGGAATTGCCTAAATTTGAATCCTTTTAGGTCTTATCATAATTTCATGTTATACTTTTGTTTTGATTATCTTGGAATGGTTTAATGTGAATAGAATTTATGAAGAGTAGCTGTGTAACAGTGGTTCAAAATGTCTAAGTGTTCTGTAACTTATTAACTAATGCTATCCTGGGAAAAATATTTTAAGAAATATTTTAAAAAATGCTAAATTTTGTTCAGCATTTTATAATGTATATATCAAAAGATTAATTCGTAATTTATAATAATAATTATATACTTACTTTTTCTTTGATCAGTGCTTTAAAGTTTTTTTTTAAAGTTTTAAACACTTTTTAGAAAATAGGGGACTGCAAAAGTATCTGTATCTGTTGAAAAAGAAAAAAGAAAAAAAACCCTAAAAGGCAGGCAGGATGCTTACATGAAATGAATTGATTTCCTTTAATTTCTAGTATTCTGTTTGGGTGGAAGTTGGAGAGTTAGGGTTGAACATTCCAGGTTCAACAACCAGTTGGAACAACTTATTTACTGTCTTCCCTGTCCACAAATACAACTATTTGATCGCCCAATTTTACAATGTAAGCTGAATTTTTTTTCTTGCAGCATGATGCATTATTATACAATATCAATATCAAGGCCTTTTTTATTGGGTATTAGAATTTTTGCTATAAACCGTTTGTAAGAAAGTTTCGACGACATGAATTATCGATTGTCAACCAAAAATCCTTGTAATAGAAGAGTCGTAGGACTTATAAAAAACATTGAGTTAGCTTAGACTCTTATTCACGGTAGACCTTTGAAGGACTTTTTGATAAGACGAAAGAATATGACAACCATACTTTATCCATCAAATCTCATTTTCTATTGGTGCAAGAGTGGTTTGAGAGATGGAAATTAATCTCCCTAGTTTAGGAATTCTGAGATTACTTGAGAAGCACAAAACTTCCTTTAAAGTTTATGTCCTTTTTCTTGCAATCTGCTACTTTGACAGCCAATGATTTCTTTTAAAATTCTCCTCTTTTCTCTTCATAAGTAAGCTACTGAGGTTGATACAGAATATCCCAAGTTAAATAACTAATTAGATAACATTCAGTTTACTCTTTAATTCAATCACTACTACTCCTGCTGCATATAAAACCTCCACTTTAAATCTGTTTTCCTCCTTCACTTAATCCACTGCCCAAAAATCCAAAGAACTATTCATTAAATTTCTGGTTTATACCAGGCAGTTACTAGTGTTCTCCCCCTCCCCACAACACACACACAAGTTGGCTTGATGTCCTTTCAGCAGTTAATCTGAGAAGGAAGCTGAGTTGGTGCTAGGAAGTAAATTAGTATGATATGTTTCCTGACTTGTTCCTCTCTTATGAGGAAAAATATATGAGCAAATGCAGTGTTAAAAGACAAGAATGTTGTGATTCATATCTGCTAACCTAATTTGACTTCTACAGTATATACAAACTGTCTTCATTTTAAATCTTCAGTGAGCTAGACATTTTTCTTCACAAGCTACTTAAGAATGAAATAAGACATAATATTGAGATATGTACTGTACATAAGCAGGATTAGGCCTGTACAAAACTTGTGAATTCAACCATTTCCTTCATCTATTTCTCCCACACCCATCTTCTGTGCTGCTGAAATAAAAGATTTGTCAGCCCGTCAAAGAAGACAGAATAGGAAATAGATGTCACAAGGATTACTGGAATTCTATTGCTTTAGGACAGTGATGGCGAACCTTTTAGAGACCGAGTGCCCAAACTGCAATCCAAAACCCACTTATGCATCGTCGGGTGCCGGGTGGGTGTGGACCATTGGGTGGGTGTGGCCCATTGGGTGGGCGTGGCTGCGGTGGTAACAGCAGACTGGGTGGGACTAAAAAGTTCAATCAATCAATTCCAACTTTGCAAGATCTTTTTTTTCCCCCGCGAGAAGTTTAAATTGACTGATTGATTGAATCTTTTTTTTTGTACACAGTGGCCGAGGCCTAAAGTGAAAAGGTTTTATAAAACCCAGCTGAAGGCCTAGGATTGGGCGATGGCGCGAGTGCCCACAGAGAGGGCTCTGAGTGCCGCCTCTGGCACCCGTGCCATAGGTTTGCCACCACTGCTTTAGGATGTATCAACAGAATTTTGAAAGACTGACATAGACCGTTTACCTTTACACCAATGTGGATCAAGACAGACCAATCTGGCATTTCTTTCGGACTTCATCCTGCCTTTCAGGGCTTATCTAACAGATACTGATTACCTTCTTCAAGGACAGCGGTCCCTAACATTTGCAGTTTGGCAGCCTGGCTGGGGGGAGGGGGAACTGGGCTGTGTGAGTGGTGGCCCAGCTTGCATGCATGTGCACAGTTCAAATAGTTGAGCTGCATGTGCACATGTATGCGTGCCAGCCCACTAGTCGCATACACGTGCACGCTGCCTCCCCACTCGTGCAAGTCAAGCAGTTGTGCGCATGGGCCCGGTGCTCCTGCGGCTCCATTGCAAATAGGCTGCAGATTGGGAGTGGGCTGCAGCCCGGGGGTTGGGGACTCTGCTCTACCTTACCAATTTGGGTGCTAGACTAATCTCTTCCAAACCTTGTTAAGCTGAAATTCCTGGTTTATAAGTAACAATCTAGTATTTATTAAAAGGAAACTGAATTCTGGTTCATTTCTCATCTTGGATATTTAGGAGGGTTGTATAGATTTATGCACATATTCCAAACTAGTTTCCTCATAATGTGTAAACTTGTGGTTGTTAATTTATTGGTTTAGACAACACACTATATTTTTCGTTCCTTTTTTATATACTGCTTGAGTCAGTTTTAAGTACTCCAGACTTTCTTAATAAGAACCGATTGCAAAAAGAGTCTATTGATATGGGTGTGTATATAATTTTACAAAGGTAAAGCAAACCATTTTTTATTAAGGAATCCTAATAATGGCTATTACCAATGTTCACGTAAGATACTTGTTTTTGTATTTCTTCTCTGATAATTTTCTTACATTTATGCCTTGAACAGAATTTTATAAATGCCTGAAGGATGTGCCTTTTGAAAGATATCAGATTCCATCTGCCCTATTTGATTTACATTTTACTGCCTTTTCTAATGCTTGTAAAGCTTTTATTAGGCTTTATGTAAAGCTATCTTCTACTATCTTAGGCCAATTACTTGGCTTATCTTTTCTTTATTATTACATTAAATGAAGTGAATTATTTCATATGACTCAACTATTAATATATATTGCATAAAGTATACATGTATTAATATATTTATAAATATCATTATTGATGTGAGGATATTCAAAAGCAGGTGATAACTATTATAAAAATATAGTCTCCCTTCTTCTGGAGAAGATTGAGATATATTGTCCTATATCTAATTTGTTCTAACTGATATGTTTGCTCACACATCAAAGCGATCTGTTTCATGCATTTGTTAGTAGTTTTGACAGCCGCTGTTGCTGTCCATCTTAAAATTAGCGAATTCTCCCCTCTCTGCTTTCTGGTTTTTAAAAATACTTAACTAGATAAATATTTATATCTTAAAAGATAGTAAATATATAGAGTAAAGGAAGCCAAGCAAAATACAAGGGTTAGGGATATTATTTTAATCATATGTTCTACAGAGGACAGTTAAATAGAATGTTGGTGAATGCAATATTAATGCATTATTTGAACTAGTTTGGGGGAAATCACCCCTTTTCCCTTTAGAGATATGAGAATGACTCATTTAGCTGCTGCTAATTCCCATAATTTATTTATATGAAAAAGACCCTTTGTCTTTGTGTTACTGAGGTGTATGAAGTATGTTGATCATCCCAACTCCTGGCAGACCTAGAAGCAAAATTAGACACTGTATCTATGGTAATGTAAGGATCAGGTTTTTTTTTTTTTTTTAAAAAAATAGCCATTTAATCCACTGATCTACAATCAATCTGTCGGGGAACTCTCAGTAGCTCATTTTATTATTGGACAAATTGTAATTTCAAAAAGATATGTTTGTTGTCTAAAGACTATTTTGAGGTTCCAGACAGTCTATTTGTGACAATTTTTATATCAATTGATCAGATATTATTTGAAATAGTTTTTAATGGCTAACTCAGTTTTATTTTGTGCAGATGCTAAATTTGCATCTGTTCTCCTTTGTGTCTGATAATTTCTTCTTAATGTTGGCTTGTTATGTTCTACTTCAAGTTTATTTTAAATCTATATCTATCTATATCTATATCTATATCTATATCTATATATATATAAATAAAAATGTAAATGTTCGTTTGTTCAAAATCTTAAATCTCCGAAAGTTCTTCACCGATTGCTTTGAAATTTTGACACAACGTTGCATTCGAATACACACGTGTTTTTATATACCTACTATTATATAGATGTCACACCTGTGACAGGTAAAAACATTTAACCTATCTGAGCCACAGCAACGTGTGGCCGGGTACAGCTAGTATCAAATAAAAAATATCACTACTATATTGATTATTTATTCACCATCATCCCAGCTAGCTTTGGTCTGAATTCAGATTAACATTAAAATAGCAAGTCATAAAGATGAATGCTCTAATATGTAAATTGGTAAGAGATGTGATTTTTTTTGCCTCATTTTGCTTATCAAGGGAATGCAAGGAAGAAGTGAGCTATAGCCCCAGCACCTGACTGTGCATATGATAACATTATTTATGAACAGTGTCTAGTGACACAAAAAAAGACATTCAATTGCTGTTGAAATGTCAATATTAAGAGATGGTGTCAAGAATAACAATCTGGGTTGGCTTTGCAAACTTTTGTGTGGATGATGAACCATTTCCACTATTTAAGCAGCAATACTCATGTATTGAAGTGTAAGAATTTACCAATACAAACAGTGACTAGAATCCAATGAAGTCTAGAAAATTAGTTACCAATCTACAGCACTTCCAAATAATATATTTGTAATTTTCTACTTTCTTGCATTTTTACACAAAGGCTTTCTTTTGGAACTCATGCTCAAATTCCTAGATTTCAGTACAGGCCTGCATTTTGTTTACATATAATTCCATTGAACTTTCCCTTTTGTATGGCCTCTTTTTTCTGAATATGTTATACAGTACTGTTCAGCTTTGTATTCAATCTTCTGTACCAGTATCAGAATACTACAAATAGACCATATTCTCTTGGAAAGTCCTGTAAATGTGTTGTTTGTTCCATTTAATTTGTTGCATAGTTTTGTTGTGGTGGAAAAATGCCAAGGAAAACTTAATAAGATACATTTAAGTTTTTAAAAAGAAAAAAAATCAGGGTTATAGAATGAGACTATTTTGGCAATATATGAAAAACATTTTATTTTTTAATAGTCATAGTTTCTTGGCAAAACTATTCAAAAGTACTAACATTTTTAGACAAACCCGAGACCAAGAAGCCATTTTCACTCATGTTTGATGATTAACTTGGGTAAAACCAAAATTTTATCTAGCAGTGACTATTTAATCTGCTACAAATCATTGTTTTATTTTCTGTTGGACTATTTCTCCCTCTCTTTGTTTCCTAGGATAAAAAAGATAAAGTTTCCAGGTTTGATACTATTCGACATTCCATTGCTGGTATGATAAGATCACCAAAGTCTATGTTAGGCTCGTCATCGGTAAGTGGACAGGTAATATATTCTAATGTCTATATCAAGAAAAAAAATTGCTTTCACCATTTTCTGCATAATTTTCTGTTATTTGCTGCAGGATCATTTATTTGATTAATGTTTACAATACTTCCTATATTGAGAATGGTATTTCCTAGCCGTCTGCAGTAGATGAAACCCTTCGTTAAAGAATTCAAACATTTGAACTCCCAAAGTACAGGTGCACATTCATTTAATAAGCAAAGTTTGGATTAAACCTAAATGTATATAAATAGATTTTATTGTAATCAAGAAAGTCATCAAATTTCAGGTATAATCATAATTGAAAAAAGTATCTGTCCCTGAGACCAAGTCCATAAGAGTTACCTAGATTCAAGCTTTCAGTCTAATGGCTAGTATCAGAATGCAAAGTTAGGCTAACAGAATTAAAACAAAAGGATGATGAAATATCAGAAAAGAAATACTGTACACATTTATTGGCCCATTTGGGGCTTCTCTTACTCATTGATCTGCTTGTCATGTTTGTACCACTGCCTTATCTGTTAACTCTTCTAAATTAATTAAACCTGTGGGTGAAGTTTCATCAGAGTTTTCACTTAAAAAATGTGCCGATATAAGTTACATCATCATTTTCCAATCTCAGCCTTTATCTGTCATATGCTCTCACTTCTTGTTAAAAATTTGACTTACCTTGATGCAATATATTATAGGAAAATATGAATGGGAACAGCTTGTTCTCAGATAGGTTATGTTAATTTTAGTTCATGTTGTGATCAAAACCTGGCACACCTAAAAAAACAAATCACTTTGAAGATATAATATTTGTTAAGTATGCAAATAACAACAGTGTACACTGGGCTTGTAGCAAAGCATTGGCAGCATCCTGAGCAGCCCTGAGCAAAAAGAAGAACCATAGCTTATAAACCTTTGGCCTGCTACATTGAAAGGACAAGACAAAGGCAGACAGAATAAAATACAGCATGATGTTGGAATGATTTTGATAAATGGATGATTTTCTCATTATTTATCCTTTATTATTAGATCAAGCATGCTAGCTATATTATCTTCAAGATATAGTCAGTGAATATAAACAAAATGGTTTATTGGTCTACTGGTTTCTGTTTGATACCTTCTCCCGAAGTCAGGATCGATTTGGTTTCCTGCAAATGTTTCTTTACAAGGGCACTTTCAGTAGTTCACATGAAAGGAGCGAGGGAGGAGGCATTTCATAAGATTGATAATGAAATGCAGCTCACACGTGAAGGGAGGGGTACTTTTATTACCATACTCACTAGAGCATAAGTATATAATCCAGTATTACAAGAAAATCATTCATTCATGTGCATACAGAGAAGGACAGATGGGACAACCTTTCAAAGGATGTGGCTACTTCAGTGCTTTAAGAAAAGAAACTAATGTTCTAAGAAGCTTCTCTTTGGAATATTTTGCACAGCCCTATTAATGCACAGAATAGTAGAGCATTATTCTCTGTTCATTTATTTATATCTATTAAATTTATATTATAGCATATAATACAGCAATCTTCCTTGTTGTATTCTAATATATAATCCAAAGAATCAAATCCTGCACAAGTCCCTACAGTCTTTTTGAAACATTTTTAGAAAGAGTTTGCCATGTCAACTTTCACAATCTGCAAAAGGTGGCCAGGTTACCCAACTGTTTTCATGCCTAAGGCAGAATTAGACCTCAACGCACAGTCTTCCATTTTTAGCCCAGTGCCTTTAACCGCTACAGTAACTTGATTCTCATATTTGCCATTATATTAATCATTTTTTCCCATGTTTTTCTTTAAGTTTTTTGATGTAATATCAGCGGGTGAAAAACCCCTGGCAGAACAAGATTGGTATCATGGGGCAATCCCAAGAATAGAAGCTCAAGAGCTATTAAAACAGCAAGGAGACTTTTTGGTGCGAGAGAGCCATGGGAAGCCTGGTGAATATGTCCTTTCTGTGTTTTCTGATGGGCAACGGAGACACTTTATCATTCAGTATGCTGATGTAAGTTTGACATTGATTTTTTAAGTGATTGAAGTGCACTTGATTTCAATAACTACATAAATAGTTTTAAATTATAGTTAGGTAGCTAAATAATTATGCACAGCTTGGGTATTATGTTACCTACCTGCTTCTTAAAGCTAAGAAATCATTATCCACCTCTTAAGAGCCACAAGTACTGTTCTGTGCATTTGATTCAGGATTCAGTAGTTTTCAATAGTGATCTTTCAACCTTTGAACTGGCGCATAGGAATGTTCTTTGCTCTCTTGTTAATTTCTAATTAGAGATCTTTAGAATTGTGTGATTGCTAGTTGCCATTTTTATCCTAAAATGCACTGATCTAATTTTTCGGAGAGGTGCAGTTCTTTATTTATTCAGCGTTGGTTCTTCCAATTATTCTTGAATTTCATGACTAGAACCTTATGTAGAAATTTCTGAAAATAATATCGACCCCCCCCCTCCCAAATAGGCAAACTAGTATGTTAACAATTGCAATGCATCACTGTGCAATAAGACTACTGCAGTGCATTCTACAAGAGGCTGCCTTTCAAGAGCATTCAGGAACTGGAATTGGTGAAAATGCAACTTCCCAATAATTGTTGGGTTTTACCTCCAAGTATACATGTGCCTTAGTCCCTACATTCATTGCCAGTAGGTTTTTGAATGCAGTTCAAAATGCTGATTTTTTCCCCCCTGTAAAGCCTGTGTGGCTTGTGCCTGGTATTTCCAGGAGCATCATTTCCTATTTGAATTGGCCAGTACTGTATGTTCATGACAGAAGAAACACTTGATCATACCCCAGTTCCAAAGAAGTGAGGGCAACTGAGGCCAGGAGATACTACTTTTGTATTGCAGCCTTCTGTGGAATAGCCTCCCCTTAGCTTGCCCCATCTGTTACAAAGTTCCTCAGAATGGAGCTCCTCTGGACAGCGTTTGGTGAGTTTCTATATTGCCACCATCTTTAATAGTAGTAGATGCATGTATTACTGCCGATGGACTGAGTTTGATTTTTTATATTCTATGCTTAGTTTTTTATAAGTTTATATTTGTACTCTGGATTTTTAAATTGTTGATTATAAATTAGGAATGTTTCACTGTTGATGTTGTAAACTGCAATGAATCTGTAGCTGACTACACATTATATAAATGGAATGAATGAAAGAAAAAATATAAAGCAGAATGTTCTCAGGAACACTAGCATATTTGGTTTCCAGACTGCAGAGTTGTACACAAGCTGTTCCTGTTCTTCAGAGGTATACTATTAGTAAAAGGGAGGATGGGGGAAGTTAATTATTCAAACAAATCCTCCTAAAATCATGAAACTGTGGTAGGAGGATACCTATGCTCCATTTTTCTACCCTAATCCTGATTTTAGATACATGCATGTCCTAATATGGCCAGCCAACTTTTCATAAAGCTGTAGTATACACACAATAGATAATTCACAATCGTTTCATTGAATTGTGAAATAAATATTTCTAATTTGAGGAATGATTAATTCATTTTTTTCACACAAACGTCTTAGTGGAAATAAATCACTCAAGCATTTAAATTCAAAAGAATCCACAGATGTAAAACACCTCAAGCATTTACCGCTTAAAAGCCTAAACGGGGAAGATTAAAATATGAAGAGTGTGAAATAATGTTTTCTGAATTAAGTATGGATGGAGATTATATGAAATTATGGGATTGGGTTACTGCTCTGCAAGAAGCAGATATTAATAGAGCTAAATAAAGCTAAATGTCTTGAAAACCTTCTGGAGTACACTATAAGATATATTTAGCAATCTGAAATTTATGGTGTAATAATTACCATATTATATAATCATCTTATATTTGGGGTATTAATGAAGTTTTTTCAAAACCTGTGCTCAAATATTATCTCAAAAGACTTCATTATTAAAAGCAATTGTAAAGACAATTGTAGTTGACCAGAACTATTTCAGAAAAGCAAATTTCATGTGTGTGTGTGCTGTATTTGTTGAGCTCCACATTTTTTTATCACTTAATACTCTACGACAAGAGTTATGAAGCAGCCTTCATAACCTTCAGTGGGAAGAAAAGCCCTGTTATTTGTTTTCATGATTCATCATCACTGTGTTTCAAAGGAATATTAGACTGTTTAAAAGTTCCCTAAATATTTTTTGGATTACTGTATATTTTTATTTTGCTTTATTCCATATATGAACAATATCCATTTATATCCTGTTAAAATAGTTCAGAGATAAAAGAGATATTGTATATTTCAGCTACTTTCAATGGAGATATTTCTATTGTTTTGTTTTAAAAACAACTATTAGAAAATAGGTCCGAGGTTGCTACTTTATTCTAATTTTTATTCCATGGCTTAGAACAAAAGTTATATATTCGGTTGTGAAATATTTTCTTTGTTAAAACTGGAAGTATTTCAAGGCACCCGCTGAATATTGCTTCTTGTATTTGAAGACAGTTTATGGTTTTTCTTATCCATAAGATAGTACTACTACTACTACTACTACTACTACTACTACTACTACTACTACTACTACTAATACTAATAATAATAATAATAATAATAATAATAAAGTTGGAAGGGACCTTGGAGGTCATCTAGTCCAACCCCCTGCTCAGGCAGGAAACCCTATACCATTTCAAACAAATGGCTGTCCAGTCTCTTCTTAAAAACTTCCAGTGTTGGAGCATTCACCGCTTCTGGAGGCAGGTTGTTCCACTGGTTAATTGTTCTAACTGTCAGGAAGTTTCTCCTTAGTTCTAGGTTGCTTCTCTCCCTGATTAATTTCCTTCCGTTGCTTCTTGTCCTGCCCTCAGGTGCTTTGGAGAATAGCTTGACTCTCTCTTCTTTGTGGCAGCCCTGAGATATTGGAACACTGCTATCATGTCCCCCCTCGTCCTTCTCTTCATTAAACTAGACATACCCAATTCCAGCAACCATTCCTTATATGCCTCCAGTCCCCTAATCATCTTTGTTGTTCTTCTCTGTACTCTTTCTAGAGTCTCAACATCTTTTTTACATCGTGGTGACCAAAACTGGAAGCAGTATTCCAAGTGTGGCCTTACCAAGGCATTGTAAAGTGGTATTAATACTTCACGTGATCTTGATTCTATCCCTGTTAATGCAGCCTAGCACTGTGTTGGCTTTTTTGGCAGCTGCAGCACACTGCTGGCTCATATTTAAGTGATTGTCCACTAGGACTCCCAAGATCCCTCTCATAGTTACTACTATTGAGCAAAGTACCCCCTATACTATACCTGTACATTTGGTTTTTCTTGCCTAAATGTAGAACCTTACATTTTTCACCATTGAATTTCATTTTGTTAGATAGTGCCCAAGTGTTCAAGTTTGTCAGATCCTCCTGTATCTTAAGCCTATCTTCTGGACTGTTGGCTATTCCTGCCAGCTTGATGTTATTTGCAAATGTGATGAGTTCCCCATCTATCCCCTCATCCAAATCATTAATGAAGATGTTGAAGAGCACTGGGCCCAGAACAGAGCCCTGGGGCACCCCACTATACACTTTCCTCCATGTAGATGCAGTTCCATTGAGGACCACACACTGGCTATGGCCGGTCAGCCAGCTACGAATCCATCTCGTGGTGATGCTGTCTAACCCACATTTTTCTATCTTATCAAGTAGTAGGTTGTGATCTACTTTATTAAATGCCTTCCTGAAGTCCAAGTAAATTATATCCACAGCATTCCTCTGGTCCACTAATTTTGACACTTGGTCAAACAATGCAATAAGATTTTTCTGGCATGATCTGTTTTTGGCAAACCCATGTTGGTTTTTAATAATGACTTTGTTTGCCTATAGGTGTTCACTGATTCGTTGTTTGATTATCTTTTCCAGAATCTTCCCAAGTATTGAGGTCAGGCTGATAGGTCTGTAGTTTCCTGGATCTATTTTTTTCCTTTTGAAGATGGAAACTACATCAGCTCTTTTTCAGTCCTCTGGTAGTTCCCCAGTGCTCCAGGATCTTTGAAAAATATAGTTAAGTGTGTTCTGAGATCACATCTGCCAGTTCCTTGAGAACCTTGGGGTGTAATCCATCTAGTCCTGGTGATTTGAACTCATTTAGGCTGGACAGGTGCTCACTTACCATTTTCTTGCCTATCTTAACTTGTGTTTCTAATCTATTTTTTATGGTACTGTTTTTGATAGGTTGGACTGTTTTTTCCCTTTGTGTAAAGACAGATGCAAAAAACGAGTTAAATAGTTCTGCTTTCTCCCTGTTGCTTATTACCTTCTTGCAATTTCCCCCCACTAATGGACCAATCATTTCCTTAACTTTTTTCTTGTTTTTATATGTTGAAAGAAACTTTTTTTGTTATTTTTGACTTTGGTCGCAAGCCTTAGTTCATTTTGAGCCTTAGCTTTCCTCACTTCATCTTTGCAGGCACAGGCTATTTGCTGATATTTTACCTTAGTTATGTGCCCCTTTTTCAACATAATATTTATCTCAATTTACTGAAAAAATTAAAGTTCTGTTCAATTAAGCTGTAATTTCCTGCTCATTTTTATAGCATGGTCATGCTTTTACAATTAAATTATTTCCACAGAAGTTCAGTTTATTTACTGTGTATCCTGATTTGATGATCTATAAACTTTTTGTTTTGAATGAAGTTTACAATTTTATTTAGTAAATATGTATATTGGCTACAATTACAGTGTTGGATATAACAACAATGAACATCTGTAAGTTAAATAAACTGTCATTTAAAACCTTCATGAAGAGAGGAATGAAGATAGTAAAAGAAGCAATTATTAAGTTATTTTTCCAAATGTTTCCAGCTGTTGAACTATGGTTTAGCAAACTAAGTCATACATTATATATTATCCAAATAATTATAGTTTAGTAAATCATTTCAGCATTCTTTGGTAGAGGCTCTTAGAAGACAACTGGTTGCATAAAACAGCGGTAAAGTCAGGCATGGCTTTATTAATGGAAAGAGCACCCGTTGCTTAACTTTGGTATTTCTTCCTCAATTTTGTCCTATAGAATCAATACAGATTTGAAGGAACAGGATTTTCAACGATTCCTCAGCTTATAGAATATCATTATACAACAAAGCATGTGATTACAAAGAAATCAGGTGTTATTCTGCTGAATCCTGTTGTTAAGGTATGTATATTTAATACTAATGGTGGAAACTGAAAAGTAGGCTACATGGTATTGTGTAGTTCTCTTTTTTATGAATATTTGATTTCTTGTCATCATTTTTATTGTTATTCAAAAAAGTTAAAATAGAAAACCCCAGAAAAGAAGAAGATTCACAGGAACAATTAAACAAAAAAAAGAAACAAAACATTAAAAAAGTGCATTTTAAAAAAAACCCACCACAAACACACCTACATATATTATTCCCTCTAGGTGAATACTGTTAAATGTATTACAATATTAGTTTCCCACTCCTTGTGAAACAGGCCCAGCATTTTTTCAAACTTCTAATTCTGTTTAAAATTATTAACCTGTCATCTATCTACTGTATTAATGGCCAGATAGTTAACAAACAGATAGAACAACAAACAAACAAAAAAGGCAAAAACAAACTATCACCCTCTGCTAACAAACTATTATTGTATTCAACTTGTAGGAAGTTTACCACGGTTTTTTTCTATCCCCAATCATCCCAACAGTTAACTCTGATTCGTCCTGAATCAAATATCCATGATTGTATCTTAATGACATCTCTTATCAATTGTTCTCTAGTTAAATATAGTAGATCCATTCTCCAAAGTCTGTCTATCTTCCCCAAAAAGTCCAACTGAAATTATTTTTTGAGTTGAGTATGATAAATCCATTCTCCAATCTTCATTTGTCCATTCAGTTTTCTATTATTGTAAAAGAGTGCAAGCTTGAACTTTGAAAAGGCATGCATAATCCTCTCAGGCAGTTCTAAGTTTAAAAATTCATATCAGTCTCCTGTACCGAATCTACCACTCTCAAATCAAATTCCTTTTGTGAATCTAATTTAACTCCAATTACTTGCATTTGGATTTTTTTTTTTTTTGCAAACATTATTATATTGTCAAACTGTTTAAAAAAGTTTTCAACTTGGGTTTGCATATTACCAAAGGATCTTTTTTCTACCAGCTATACTTAGTTGTCTCTAATATGATACATTGCTGCTCTAATATAACTTGGCAAGGGAGAGATAAAGCTCCTCTGAGATTGGGAGGATATTCCTTAGAATAGAGAGGCGGGGAGAATATTTTTAGATGTTTCACTCCAGAATAAAAAAGAATTTTGAAAAAATATTCTCCAAAGTGTAGTGAAAGTCCATAATAGATGTAAATGAAGTCTAAACATTTTCATTACTCCAAGGCATGCTGTTTTTCCTTATGGAAGACAAAGGTTATTCAAAAAAGTCAAAAAGATCAAAGGAGAAGAGCAAAATAAACAAATAAAATCCAGCAGGGGGTTAAAATAAATCAGCATTGAACAGGCCGGTCAACCTTTGAGATAGGAAGCAAAGCAAAACAGAAGCTTTAAAAAGTGTAGTTGATACCCAGGCATGCTTAAGAGAATGGTCTGCCAAAAGGAAAAAGATGGATGACCTGGTTTTCCAGTGCTTCTACTAGGAACTGTAATTTTCAAGATATCTTGTCCCTGGTGGGTCCATGGCAGTCAAAAACCCTCTTGGGTGTTCCCAAATGCTCCCATTCAAATCCAGGGAGCTGGACTGCCAAAGAACCAGTTTTTGCAGATTGGCAGATTGTAGGTAGAAGAGAAAAATCTCCCTACTGTTCAGTAGCCGTCTTGAGGAGCAGTCCATGAATATTTGATCTTGCTTGCATATTTTGTTTCTAAAATCATATAAAACACTTAACCTTTATTCTTTCAAAGAGTTATGCAAGCTCAGACACATTAGAAAATTAAAATGTCAAACAGACTGAAATTACTGCTTCATGTTGAAGCATTTCGGGGGGGGGGTTCTGCATTGAGGCGGACACTTGGGTGCAACACTGGGATAACCAGAAAGTGGGTGGTAATCTGGGATGGATTCTGGGCAGTTGGGTGGCATGAAAATTTGTGAAGGACTCTGGATAGCAAAGGACAAACCAATCCTAATCATAGTTGCTAAACAAGAACTATCTATAATATTAGTCCTCATTTTGGGGTTTTTTTTTCAGCTTTTACATAGGCTTTGGTTGTTTGTGAATGGATATTTTATCCTTCTCTGCTTCCCATAAGGTTATAACATTTGTTCACAGTGATTTGTATAAATGTATTTTTCCAAATAATAACATGTAATTATTATTAGAATATGAACCCAGACAGTAAAGCAGCTGAGGACTTCTAGTAGTTACTTATAATAAAGTATGATTTGTGTGTGTGTGTATGTGCGTATCTGGGATATGTTATGAAAGAGGCTGTTTAGGGGTGGGTAACAATCACTGAGATTAGTAATTTATTTTATGGACTAAAAATATATGAACCTCCCATGTTACAATACTAATATCAGGTTTATCATAAACTTTTTTATGCTATTCTTGTAATAAACCTTTTAGATAAGAAATGTTTGAGTTTTACTGAGTGCCCTGCCTCTTGGTAATGGAACAGTCAACTTTTCTAATTCTACAATTTCAGCTATTTTTGAAGCTTTTTCTTTAAATGTTCATTATGTTAATTCACCTAAAAATTAATATAAAACTTTGATTTATTGATTGAGTGAAATATTGTCAACATTGTGCACAAAAATATACTTTTAAAAATTACTGTTTTCCTAAACAAGTGAAACTTCTGTAAATACTGTCAGGAAAATGAAACATATTTTTTTTTAGCAAAAGACTGGACCGTTATGATGAACTTTGACTTGGCAGGAACTATTCAGCAATATGTGAACATTATATTAATCATAATAGTGGGAAGATATAGACTTGGTTTTGGAAATAATCTGTAGCCTTATATACCTTAACGAATACTGAATACTTTTTTATAATTCACACCTATCAAATATTCATTTGTATTTATTTTAACTGGATTTCTTTAAAAAAAACTTCAAGCGGCTAAATTGTGATCATGCTCATAAAATCAGACGAATCAATTTATCAAATAACTAGAGTAAAAAGGAATTTCAAAATATTTTGTTAGATTTTTTTCATGTGATGCATGCAACACAAATGCTTTCTTCTATGTTAAGTACTACTTGATCACTGTTTGATTGCTTGTTTAAAATTCATGTGAGGTAAGTCCTTGGCAGGAGTCCTTGAATATTTTAATTCTCCTTTCATACAAAATTATCCTACGTGTATCCATTTAGTAATTGGAATTTAAACTGAAGCATCAATTGATGCTATGGAACAAACAAAATGATGTTCAGTTAGCTTATTGAATAAATGTTAATTTTTTTACTGTGTCATTGAAGTAACTATTAATAGATATGGCCCAATTACACATCATGTTCACTATATGTCAAGCTAGGAATCATAATGGAAAATTCTTAAATTAGAAGTGTCAAAAACATTAAACAACATTGTGTGAGTAATTTTTTTTTTGAAGGAAAAAAAGGTAAACAAAGATTTCCTTTTATGCTTACATATAAAGTAATAATGTTTTGCTAATTCAATAAATTATCATTAGAGTAATGAAAATTCTATTGCAGCAATCATGGCCCAAATATATTTGACAAGATAATAGTAGCCTATATATATATAGTGTGTGTGTGTGTGTGTGTGTGTGTATGCTTTTATAAATATATTTTAAAAATCAATTATATATATATTATTATATATAATTATATATAATAAAATTTATATATTCAAATATGTGAACATCAGCAGAGGGATGTTTGTATTGCGCTTTCTCTTTCTGTGTGTGTATATAATATATTGAAAGCACTGCATTAGTAATAAGAAAATAAAAAGTTAATGTAGAATATTCATTAGAATTTAATGTGTTTTCTGAGGTAAGTATTGCATTTGTGTCAGGTTCATTGGCTTTCTGTTTATACAAAACAAATTTAAAATGCTGGTTTAGAATCTTAAATCCTTGTACAATTCGCTATCATGTTACTTTAATGAATATTTGAACCCATGTTTTAGAAAATCTGTTGCATTCAGTTGCGGCATATTTTGCTATGAATTCAGGCATAAGGGACCTGGTGACAGAATTTTTAGTACCTTCAAACTTAGAATTTCCTTTGATTGCCCTCTTTTGTTTTAAGGATAATAGTCCTTTAAGTCCCCATCCCACCATCTGTTTAATACATATTAGAGATTGAACTCATATCTCTTGAGACTTTTTATCATTCATTTCATGTGATCATCTTTATGGAAAGCTAAATTTTGCATCCTGATTTGGACTCCAATTAATTTCTGGATTGAGTGTCTGATTACTATCGTAATTAATGGAAAAGCCCTTTGAACCAAAGGTCACATATGCTGTTAAATTTCTACACACACACACACACCCAAATTTTAATTCTGTTTCAAGATAGCCGCTTGGATACAGGATCCTAAAAACAATACATTGTTTTTTCCGAGACTTGGAAAGAAAAGTGATTCTTTTAGTGAGAAAATTGCCTCTGAAGTAGGCTATCCAGAAAAGAGTGTTGAACATTCATCATAATTGACAAGCACCTAAAGAACAGGACTGCATTTCAGATTCCCATCTACTGGAGTTTCCCTGTGGAAAATGTAAGCCTTTCTGTTTCTATATGGATCATCCAAAAATACTTGAAGTGGACAAAGCAGCAACTGAATCTTAAAATTCTTCATAAATATGGAGGATTTTTGCCAGGGTGATGGGCTCTATTTTACACACTGTGATATGGAACAGTCATATTGGAGGTGGGCAAAACCATAGATTTAGGCAGTGATTTTGTTTTCATTAAGTGTATGTGGCCTGAGTGAGGCTGTATCATGAATCAGTTTTTTAAAAAAAAAAAATCAGTAGGAAGAGCTCTTAATATCTGGTGAAGCTTAAACATTTTCCAAATTTGGAATTGCATAACTATCTTTTTTTCTCATTAAATGGATTTATAGAAGGACTACGTTTTCCAGTGTGGTTTTGATTTGCTAGCAGGCAGGAACAAACTGCATGAGATCTGCTCTACTTTCTAGCAGATACATATGCTTGTGTTTTGCAGTCTTTTTGATAAACATTGAAGTGAACATTCCCTTGAAAGTGCTTCTTGAAGTAACACAGCTTCCATCTTTCTAATAGTCAAGTAAAATGGCTGCATTGCAGTGCTTTATTTGCTATGATTACCTCCTGTTGGAACTGCTGATTGAAGTGTCAAAGTTTGTGGAAACATCTCACTCAGACAAGTCACATTGTCTTTTTACTTCCAGGAGGACTGCTGCAACATCCATTTGTCACAAAGCACATCTCTGAGGCAAAGCTGAGCTACCACACACAAGCCTATGATATGTTGTCTTTTGGTCTTATCACAAATCCCTCATGTAACCAAATATCTCTTAACTCCTAAATATTTAAATAAATTTTGACTTGGAGGTTTAAATGAATGGCCAACAAAGTGGTCTTTAATAAACAAATGCTATAAAAATGTTAGGAGAAATTTAAAAAAAAGGTTTGAAGGCCAATTATATATAAAATGTTTTATATTAGTAGCCCTGTTTTGCAAATAACTTCAAGGCTTTGAACCCCTTAATCTGAATTTAACAATTGCTTTGCAAGTCATAACATTATGTCCTCTGCTGGAGGAAGGAAAAATAATGAGAATTTAGGAAGTAAATAATGTTTCACTTGAAGCTCCCCTCTGTTTTAACCTGCCAGAAATGCTATTCTACACTATATATATATATGCGCTAAAAGTTTTTGGATTGCTAACAAAGAGTTAAAGGGGGACTGGGATGGCTATTTCGAACTAATTAGCTCTCATTAGCCAGCTCGAAATAGTCGTGAGCATAATGGCACACTGGTTACCAGCATGTACCGCAAAGCCACCCACACTGACAGAATACTCCACAGTGACAGCAATCATCCTACGGCCCACAAAATTGGCTGCATTTGCACCCTGTTTAATAGGATAAACACACACTGCAGCACGGCAAGTGAAAAAGCCAAGGAAAATACACACCTTTTTCAGGTGTGCATACAGAATGGCTATTCGGCCGACTTCATCCGACATCATCACCAGCAACGGGCGCCATGTGCTGCAGATGACAGGCTTCCAATCACTACTACCTGGACCACACTCCCCTATATCCATGGAGTGGCAGAGACAGCTGCAAGAATATTATCTGAGCATAACATTAGAGTGGCGCATAGACCCAATCAGACTCTCTGAACACGGGTAATGCGCCCCAAAGAACCCTTGCCCATGAGTGAGATGTCATCAGTGGTATATCAAATCAATTGTAATAATTGTGCATGCAATTATGTAGGTGAGACCACGAAGCATCTTCGGAAGAGACTGCATGAACATCAGTTGGCCATCAAATGCCATGAGCAGCAGTCCCAAGTGTGGGCTTACACTGTAGAACACAACCAGACGTTTAATTTCACTGAGGCCAGGCTCATTGCTCATGATGCAACAAAGTGCGGCTGTCTGCTAAAAGAGGCATGGCTATCCCAACAAGCATTCCATCAACCGGCATATTGAACTGTTACCAGCTTATCAGACATTACGCCGGCAGACATCTTTAAATAAGAAAACTGCAAAGATGAAACAGCCACAGATCCTCACTGATACAAACAGGTTAACAGGATCGTATCCCTTCCTCAATGGATTCAGGGTTACAGCAGATGATTGAGGAGAGGCAGACATCGCCGATGTGTAACAGCAGGGGATTTGGAGCCAACATGGACAGGGACGATGACAGCGATAAGGAACAGCTAGCTGAAACGGCAGCATCGCATATGCAAACACCAGAAAAGCAGCAAGATGACTGCTCACAGCAGAATATACACTCCACACGGGCGGGGCGTGAGGAGAGGAGCAGGGTGCCTAAATTTAAACAGCCGTCAACGAGTGCGACGGAAACAACACAGCAATTAACTACAGGGGGGAGGGAGCTGAATAGACCGGTAACATGGTCATTAGCTAAACGCTTGGCATCACAAAGACTATAAGAACATGATTCTCAATCCTGGCTAGAACTCTGATGATGTTAGCAGACGCTGACGAAAGCTAAGTTTTTAATAAAGTTTTAGTCTCAGTGATCTGTGTTTTAGTTTTTGAATATATATATATATATATATGATGTCATAATTTTGTTCACTTAGACTAATTTAAATTTTTCATCCTATCCCATCCCAATCCATCCCTGAGTGAATCTTTTGTCTTTCTAACAGCTGGTGTCCTCAATTAGCTACATGTTTCCCCATAACAAAAAATTGTTTCTGTCCAGATGGAGGGAAAAATTGTTTGATTAATGATGGTCTATTGTTTGTGTTCTTCAGTTAACTTAGTAAATGTAAATTATACATCATATATTCAAACTTGTGCCCTGTTCTGGAGTTCAAATAATATTTTGTGGAACAATTGAAAAGCAATATTGGCTTATAGAATGAAATAGAAAAACTGAAGAAAAAAAATCAAGAATATGAAAATACTTTGATTATTTCTAGAAATTATGGTGAAAAAAGGATATGTTGCTGTAGGATAGCTTATATATTCTTAAAGAAAAAACTATTTTTCAATATAACTTTTAATAGCTAAGGTCAATATACATATACAGGTATTTTATTCAATATTACTTATGGATAATTGAATTAATTCATAGACTATTTTCTGTTGAAAATAATTTGAAAATAGATAGCAAAATTTGCATATACAAATTTATTTTTATTGAAAAGGTTTATATAGCCACCCATCTTATGAAATTCTACATTAATTGTGCTACACAGTGATTAGAATGTAGTATTGCAGGCTGACTGCTCACTGCGAGGAGTTTGATCCTGACTGACTCAAGCTTGACTCAGTCTTCTATCCTTCTGAGGTCAGTAAAATGAGGACCCAGATTGTTGGGGGCAATATGTTGATTTTGTAAACTGCTTAGAGAGTGCTATTAAGCACTATGAAGCTGTACATAAGTCAATGCTATTGCTAGGTGGCTACCAGTAATAATAAAAACAAACAAATCCAACAAACAAACAAGAAAGACCTGGTACCCAAATCAACAATATCTATCCAACTATATGCCCCCCAGACTATCCCAGTGATAGTTGGGATATCCCAGTAAAAACAACTGTAACATTTTCTTATGCCATTTAAATTGTTATAGTCAGAGTAGAACTTTAGCACCTTGAATATATTACTGAGGACACCCTGATGATTTTTTTGCAAATAAATATTATCTGGGACTGAAAATGTTGACTTTAACGAATGTGGAAACTTATATCATAAAACATTTGCGTAAAAAGGCTTCGGAACAGCAGCAGACATGATGACTAATGTACCAGTATAAATAGGGTATTACAGCTTATTTGATTGTAGTTTATAGTACAATTTTATTTAATTATTGTTCTGAATAATTATACATCAAATATATTTCTCACAAAGAAATCTTAAAAATGTCATCTTCACAGTGCCTTTAAAACAAATATTTTAAACCATTAAACAGTGAATAAAATGTGGAAATGCATGAAATATATCATCTTTTATTCTAGTACTTATTTTCTTCTTACAAGTGTGTTCGTGTTTGTATTCATCATGACTTTGGGTGTGGCTGCATTTGTTGGTCAGACTCTTAAGTGTGGATTGCTTTTAGTATGTTGACAAGGGCTTGTGGCAATTGCAAGTAGGGGCTGGGAGAGTATGTTAGGTTCTATCCTGACCAGAATGCTGAATTGATCCTTCTTGTTGGGATGTACCTCTGGATATGGTCATCAGCTTTGGAATGGGTACCATCAGTATAATGGTGACACCCCTTTCTGTTGTTCCTTATCATTCATCTCCATATCATTTATTTGAATGATTAAATCCAGACAAAGGAACAATACTGTTGGTAATGAGAAAACTGGATTCAAAGTAGATGTGAAGTTTATTTTGGACAAAGTTTTTCTTTCCAACAAGGGGTATGTTCACAGTACGGGATTGTTCCTCTACTCCAGTTGTTATTGGTTTTGCATATGAAGCTACGGCAAGAATATCTTTCTATAACTATGATTAATATGCCAGCTTTGATTCTTCCTGAGCTAGTCTGACTTGGCCATTGTGTATGTTAAGTATGGTGCAAATCCAAGAATTGGTCACAATTGAATGGAAGAAGAAAAAAACAATTGTGGCAATTACTCACCAAGCACAATTTAAGATAGCAGTGTTGAACTTTAACAATCTAAATAGCTTAGGAACTGATTATCTGAGGGATTATCTCTGCTCTTTAATCTGTCCAGTTATTTAGATCTGCAGGAAAGTTCCATTTGGAGATTCCCCTGTTGCCAGAAGCCTGCTTAACCTGTACATGGAAAAGGGTCTTTTCCTATATTCCTATGAAGTACATTTTATAAGCAGCTCCCTTTGCCCTCTATTCTCCTAGTATTTAGGAAAATTGGAAAAATCCATCTCTTTTACCAAGTGCTTAAACTGAGGTTTAAGGTACTGATTTTAATTTTGTTCTGATTTTAATTATATAGCAGTATGTCAGGATTTAAGTTAGATAAATGAATATCACAAATAGGAATTAAATTAATAGGAATTAAAAGAAACCAGCAGAGGACTGGACAATGAATAATGAACATTTGTCTGCTATAATTCCTTTTCAGTGATCAAAGAAATGCTCATTTTTCTTTTTAAAGAATTGGGGTAATAAATATTGCTAATATTGCTTCAAATCTTCCTAAAGTTGTTGCTTTAATTTGATTGCACTGATTTAAAATATCTCTAGGTTTGTCTACCTGTTTTCTTTAATATTACTCCTTTATACTATGAAATGCATAATCAGTGAGAGATGCATGCCTAATAAAGATCTTGTGCTATTCTGCTTAATGCAAATCATCTTATTCTTTTCTGATAGCAAGTGCCTTTGAAATGAGACCAATGTTTTTATCTACCGAATACCTGTTTCTCTGCCATGTATTTTATTAAAACCAGATAGTCTGTCTTACAAATAACATTTTTTGTTAGATGATCAGTATAGTCTTTAAGACTTATACCCATAGAATCTGTCTTCCAACCTACAAACTGTTGACAGTTTTATAGGATGTTTTCTTACGTAGGTTTCAATTATAACGGTGAAGGAACCATATGTTAAATTTAACTTATGAAACCTAAAAAAAGTCATTATAGAGAAGTTCTAGAATATGTTCTCAACTACTATGACGTCCAACGAAGTCACGTTTGATTCTCATGAGCTAAATATAGAAGTACAGACTAGAGCATTCTCTATAAAGTCATTTCTATATATGCTAAAATATAGAAACAATGTTAAGATTACCTCAAAATTCTTTTAGGTAAATATGTTTTTGCTTAATTCTTTCTAGCAGTGGCAATTTTTGTTTGGACTAAAATGTATATACATCTCTAAAATGCTCTTTAAGTAAAATTTGTTAAAAAGGCTCTTTGAAACTTTATGTTCTTATATCAAGAACATAAAGCAGCTGCAAGCATATAGTCAGTTCATCAGTAATATAAATATTTGGGTTTTTGCATGTACTATAATAAACTTTAATGATATTTTCAGTAATCTTTAAAAATGATAGACGTATTCATACATTAAAGATAATATGGATATATTGTTAGGGTATTATATTGAGCCAAAGCTTTGATTAGGAATTTGCCATAATTTTATTAACAGATTTCACATGACTGTCTTTATCTTGAAACTTGTTAGTATGTGGTTGTCTAGTTTCATTGAATCATACTTCTGGAAGAAAGCCAGTCATATGAATAAGAAATGTTAACTTTTTAAAAAAAACTAAATATTAATGTTTATTGCTGCAGGATAAAAAATGGATTCTCAATCATGAAGACGTCATTCTGGGAGAATTACTTGGCAAAGTAAGTAACTATCAAAACTCCTAAATATTAAACCTTTTTACAAAACACAGTAGTTATTAAGCCTTCTCAATGCATGATAGATCACCTGTTTTAGTTTATGTCCAGTGTGTCTCTTTAGTTTGAGATCTTTGCAGAATATCAGCTACAACCACGAGAAGTCAGGAAAGAACAAGCAAGAAGGACTGTGAGGTCTTTGGTGCTCTCTGAACTTAGTTGAGAGAGTACCAGAACCCCACAATTCAACCCTAAGCTATAAATAGTCTCTTTTATTCAGGACTGTGGGGATTCATAACAGATTTCAGCCCAGATCATGGAGGGCAATATGTAGTATAGGAAGATATAAATAAAAAACAGGAATGAAGATTATAGTTTTTTCAGTTTGCAGCTGTTATTTTAAATAACTTAAAAATACTGTCACTTCAGCTTATTTCTTCAAATTCAGATGTAATAGAAGTCTTGGACTACATGTGTGTGGGTGTGTAAATTTTGAATTCATTCCATTCAAAAATACCTATTGAATGAAGAAATGTTGTTTAATCTTTCTTTATATCATCACCACATTGAAACGCTTAAAACGCACTTGAAGAATTTTGGATGTCAGTTCAGAGAATGACTTTTTAAGTGAAAAGGTATTGAATGCACAAAGTACTTAGTAAAATTTAGAAAGACTAGAGTAGGGTCAAGGATGCTAATTCTAAAACTTCTTATAATATGTCACACTCCAGATCAGTGGTTCTCAACCTGTGTGTCGGGACCCCATTTGGGGTCGATCGACCATTTCACGGGGGTCGCCAAGCAAGGCTGTCCGCCATTTTTTTTGTCCATTTTTTTTCCCTTTTCCGGCAGGTGCCTTACCTCCCTTGGGCTGGGCCAGCTGGTGGTCGGCCTGCTCCATCTCTGCCGCTTGCCAGCTATGCCTCGGCCGGCGCAGGGGGCGGAACCACGCATGCACGGCGCTCCCAGGCAGGGAAAGTCCTTGACTTACGACCAGTTGGGTAGTCCTCGACTTACGACCGGTTTAGTCCTCAACTTACGACCAGTTTAGTCCTCAACTTACGACCAGTTTGTCCTCGACGTACGACCGGTTTAGTCCTCGACTTACGACCGGTTGTGGTCACGGCATTAAAAAGGTTGAGAACCACTGCTCCAGATGCTGATAAAATATTCTGTCATGTGCAAGTGCATACATGCCATTATTGTTCCTAATTTATTGCCTTATTAAATATAAAGTTGCACTCATTAAATGTATTAAATATCAGGGAAAGTAAATAATATCAGAATATGATTTATTTACATATTTCTTTTTATTTTTATTTTAAAAGAAAAACATGACATATTTGAATATAGAAACATATTCTGTTATCTTTAAAAAAAATAAGAAACATTGCTTTATGGGATTTACTTCTTTAAGATTTAGCCACATTATGGTCTCTGAAATAGAACCTATATTATAAAGATAGGTTTCATTTCATTTTTTCTAGCTGATTTTGCTGCTTTGTGTAGCAGTTTGCTATTTGTATTCTGAAGAAGAGTCATATGCTCAGGCCTAATATGCTCTTAATAATGTTATATTTGAAGTGATTATTCTCAAACCTCTTGAGCATTGATGCTGACATGAGGAGGAATTGTACCATAGATTTCCTGTATTTATCTTTTATTTTACCCCATTACTATGGAGTTGCATAGTACCAGAACATTCTTTTTTTAAAAAATGTATTTTAATAAATGTTTAAAATAATTTTAAAAGATAGTAACACTGAGATAAAATTTAATATAAATAGAGTCTCTTCTAAATATAAATAGAGTCTCTTCTAAAGAGGACACATGCTTCATATGATCTGATTACATAAGGAAGCACACAGGAATATTGCTAAAAACTGCAGCTGCATTCTTCCAAACAATATTATATGTGTTTATATTATTCTTAACCTTAATTTATTTTTTTAAATCCTCTGGCAACATTTAAAATAATTGTGTGTGTGCATGTATTTTATGCATGCACAAGCCTTTGAGTCAGGATTGACTTCTGGCAACAGCCTGGACAGCCCCAACATTTTTCTTAACAAGATTTCAGGAGTGGTTTGCTTCCTAGGGCTGAGAGAGTGTGATTGGCCCAAGGTCACTTAGCTGGCTTCATGCCTACTTGACTACTCACTGTTCTGACAATTTAATTATCACTTTTGAGAAATACTAACATCATATAAGTGACATGGGAAATACCACAATTTTAAAATATGAGCTCCACCCATTTGAGGCATATGCAAGTTCAACAATTATATTATGATACTATTGATGTCAGTCTGACTCCTCTTGTCCCCTGAAGACATTGCTGCACTGCACTAGTTCATGTGTTAAAAACAATATCTACTTCTCTAAGTCACATGACCTTATATAAGAAAATTAGTATGACTGCATTGAGTTAAGGTGTTCTGATATTTTATGCATTTAGAACGTGATTTTGTTCACTGTTTTCGTCACTGACAACTTCTAATATTTACAACTTCAGGGTAACTTTGGTGAAGTCTATAAAGGAACATTAAAAGATAAAACGCCTGTTGCTGTAAAAACATGTAAAGAAGATCTTCCTCAAGAACTGAAAATAAAGTTTTTATCAGAGGCCAGGTAAGAAGTAAAAAATACCAAAATATATATTTTAAAAAGTCATTTGGTGGCTTTTAGTGGAAAATATTTTCCACTTCAAAATGTATTTCAGTTTAATAGTGTTTATGCTCTTACATTGATAATAATGTAGAAGTCACTTGAATTAAGCCTCTCTGGGACAGGGAGAGGGCAGAGAAACCAGCAATGAGGAAATTATCCTAGATTTGTTTTGTACATAAAGTGAATATCTTTAGATCTTTACAGTTTTTATAAGCAAGATATATCTAAAATGATACACTCAAAAATTCAAGAAAAATCTTTCATGACTTGATTTGTCATTAAATTTCCTGGAAGAATATGTTAGCGAATAAACTTTTTTTATGATAAATTAAAAAACATTTAGAGAATGATATACTACATTGATGTGAGGAAATTTTCCACCTCTTTGCAGAATACTCAAACAATATGATCATCCCAATATCGTAAAACTTATAGGAGTATGTACTCAAAGGCAGCCTATTTATATTGTGATGGAGCTTGTTCCAGGTAATGTTGGTTTATAATATTATTTATAAATAATATATTTATATGCCATTTCTCCTCTTTTTTCTCTTTTTCTCACTCTTGTATTTTGTTGTCTTGGACATGCATTTTATGTTTTTTAAATTACATCACTTTTGAATTTAAACATGGTGATTTATATGGATTAAATAAAAGTGGGTAGAAGAAATTCAAAATCATATTAATATTTAGCTTTTACCAGGAGATGAAAGTAGTCTTAAAACCATAGCTTTTAAATATATATCATCGTAAAGTTTTCTAGAATATGGAAATATGCAAATCTTGACTGATCCATATTATTTGTAAATATTGAATATACAGTATAAGAGAAAAAGTAAAAAATAACTGTAGTATGAGAAATATAAAAAACTGTTGATTAATATGTCAAGTTCATGTAAAAGAAACAAGGCTGAAAGTTAAGAGAAGCTATATTGCAGGATTGTTTTCATATATTTTCCACATCGTGATCTCCATGCATTAATTTTTGTATTTGTAATCTTAATTTGTTGCAAACATTGGTATGCTTTGCAACCAATGTGAATGTTGTGACAGAAAGCAAGATATAATCTTAATGTTCCTTTTACAAACAAAACCAGATTCTTAAAAATTTGGCTTTGGAGAATAAATGGTTGTATTTTTGCTAAACTGCATTTGTATATGTTTATGCACAACATATTTTTGGTAATAATTCATATAGAGAAGAGAATGTGAAGTAACAAGATGAATATTTCATTTAGTCCTTTAAAGTGAGCGTTTAAATGATTTTGTAATTTAGATGCAGCAACCTTTGATGGCTGCTGGTAAGTTTTCCATTGTGGGCTATACATAAAATGGTCCACAGTAAGTAAGTTTTGATTTAGAAATATCAAAAAACTTAATCAGGTAATAATTCACTAAAAGTCATAAAATTAAAATTCAAAAATTCATAATTGTATGATACAATAAAATATCCATAAAGGATCAACATTAATAAAATAGATAGCGAGGTCACCCTTCTAATGCCACTCTTACTAAGATGGTCACAGTAATCCATTTTAAATCTTTGGTTTCACTTTATGAAATGTTTTATAGATGGGTCCCTTCGTTTTTTCTAAGGAGGCACTAAAAGCTCCAAAATAGAAATATCAGGAAAACATGATATGTGAAGTCTTCTTCCCCAGACTCTGAAGTGTTATACCTGGAAGGACTGTTCCTGTTGCACAATCACAAGATATTGAAATTTAACTACTACTTGTGTTTGTGCCCAGAAATAGAGAATGGGAACTGTATGATATGGGAAGTGAGGTCAAGAAACATGAGAAGTTATTAGATATGGACGATAAATTCAACAGAGTAATTTTGCCATGTAAAGCTTCAACTATCATTGCAAATTGTGAAATGGCAACTGTAAGGGGAAGAAAGGGTTAAAAAGTAGAGTTGTATTCATGTCTCTTTGAGAGAATTCAATATTTTATAGACTTAATTCAATATATTTAATAACTTTTAAACTTACAATTTTATTTAATAATGTTTTTAGTCTTGGTTCAATTTATTTTATGTGACCTGACCCAAAATGTTTATGTTATAAATATTTTAGTGTCACATAAGATGACTCTAACATGGATTTTCTTCACTTTTGGATTGCATTGCTTATATAGCTTAATCCTGAAACCAGTGAAAGAGTTTAAGGCACTCATTTGCAACAGTATTAGTAGAATATACCTATTATAGTTTATTATCAAAAGCATTTTTTTCTAACCCAGTCTACAATACTGTTCCTTCCTGAAACGTTCAGGCAACCTGGCCAGTATACATTAAAATTCTCTATCTCAAAAATGTGTACTAGTAGTCAGCCCAGTATATTAAAAGATAATAAATTGTATAAAAATCTTCTGTGATTATATTTGTTATCTTTCGTTGATAGATTTGTAAAATGAGTTTCAAGATAGGGACATAATTATATTTCTGAAAATTAGCCTTCCCCTAAGCACTAGATAGCCAACCATTCTTTTTCCAATCATGGGAAACAATGCATATAGGTAGGATCATTCAGAAGCTCACACTTATAGTTTCTAGAATGAAAAACAAGTCATTACACAGCTAATTTCCTGCAAATACAAGGCAGTATTATTAAAGATAGCATACCATTAAAAAAAGAACAAACAGTAAGAAATTAGTTCTTACAAACGATAGAAACACAAGTAGAAGTGAAATGAAATCAGGAATCAAGATTAAATGTCATACAAAAGAGTAGTAACTGTCAGTGTAAAACAAGCATGCACTGCATCTAGGAAATTTGAATGTAATTTTTATTAAAAAATTTAATTACAGTAGTTTAAACCAATAAACTAAACTTAGAGAAAGAGAAGGTAATGGGAAAAAAGAGAGAGGGAGGGAGGGAGGCAAGGTAGTAAAGGAAGGAAGGAGGAAGGAAGAAGGAAGGCAGGCTTGTTAATTTGTTGCTTTTAAATGCATATTGTTTCCACACAATATAATATAGATTTGATCCCTTGTAAATTCATTGGCTCTTTTTGGTATCAACATATAGCTATGAAAATAATGCCAGTGTACTTCTATGATTTGTAATATTTCAAACTTTATTCCTGTTGGTTTCACCCTTCAAAATACTGCTGATGCTGTATAAGTGGGTATTTTAAAGTGCTATTCCAGATTATTTGCTTAGTTGCAGTGATATTTCATTTCATGCTTAATGTTCTAATCCAAATGAGAACAGGAAAGCATAAGCTCTCATAACATTATCACACTGAATATACATTAATACTTGGAACCAGTCTTCAGTTTGCACATTACACAAATTTACTAAATTGGATTTTAATACATTAAATCCACGAAAACAGGAAAAGCTCCTGTCTGGTTGATTATCCTACTTAGTACTCTTGGAGGAAACAGTGAAATCTTTGTAGGTACAGTTTTTTTGTTTTGTTTCCAATCTCCTGCATTTGGTAAGCCTTCATTCAATATTCTTGCTAAACACTGATGTAGTGATCTGGGCACATAAATTACAGATAGTCCTTGTTTAGGAACCACAGCTGGGACTAGCAGTTCTATCACTAAGCAAAGCAGTCACTCAGTGAAACTGCAACTGCACTTTTCTTTGCTTTACAGACCTGAGATGTAATGCAAGGCTTGGTCATGAAGTTAGTTCTATGTCACTTTTGTAACTGGAAACAGTTGTTAAACAAGGTAGTGGATAAAAGAGAGAGAGAAAGAGGAAGAGACACCATATAAAAGCATATTTCTGCCCACTTTATTATATGAAAATAAGAGTGGGTATGTCAGAAGAAACAATACTGAGCTGGACTCAGTAGAAATGAGATGCTTATGAAATGTATTTGGTTAAAAAAAATAGAAATTGAATCAGTGTATGTGAATTGAAATGAAGGCAGAGTAAATGGGTCAAGAAGAAGTGAAAATCATAAATAGTGATTCGATGGAGTGAAGAGATCCTCAGAAAGAAAAAAGTCAACATTTTTAAAAACAAAAGAGAGTGTAAGATAGTCCTTTCTTACAATCACAATTGGGACAGGAATTTCCATCACTAAATGATGTGGTCCTAAAGTGAGGTATCACTTTTCCCCATTGGCTGACATTCTTACAGTTTTTCTGCCACACTGCACAATTATTATTGCTGAGCAGCATGGCACAAATATGCATGGTAACCAAGGGAAAGGCGCGAAGTGGTTATGTTCACTGGGGAAGTGAGGAAGGTTGGCTCATCTTCTCCTAGTGATGTTTTTCCTGAGCCAACCTCCTTCGCTTCCCCCTCGGGCAAAAATGCTTCCTGAATCATGAAAACGGCAAGTATGAGTTGGAAAGGATCAAGATGTGCTATTTTGAGAATTGCAGCCACTTCCAAAATGGCATCGGCTCCCCAGACAGCATCATATGGCCTCTGTATAGGAAGGTCATGTGGCAGATCAGTTGCTTCTCCTTCCCAAAGGCAATCTTTGGAAAAGGTAAATGGACTGAGGCATGATAGGAGAAAGGAGGATGTGAACTCAATGGGACAGCAAGCACGTCTAAGGCCTCTGGGAACCCAACCGATTAGGAGGTAGACACAAGGGAGACCCAGTAATGTGGGAAGCAGAGCATGGGGTTCCTCAGAGGGCATGGGACTCCCAGTGTAGGCCACATTTGAGCTAGGGAGGTGCTGCAGTATGGGTCTGGGCCTGCTCTGGGTCTCCCAGTGCCTCCCTACCCCTGAGGTAACCCATGTACCACTTAGTAACTGCAATGTGGAGAGAGAGATTTTGGTTGTTAAGCAAGACAACCATGTGGGCAGCCTCACTTAACTACCTCTATGACTTACCTATCATAATAGCAGACTACATTAAGGTCATAAGTCAAGGACTAGCTTGTGTAATATAAGTATTATCATAAAGCCATTTATAACATAATGCCAAATGTTATAAAACATTTCCTGTGCTGATGTTTGTCTGTGCTATACAGTTCCATACGGAATATTTTCAAGGAAGATATCCCAACTTTTCCACTGAAGGTAGCATATTAGAAGCTCTGTCATTGTTGAAGGCATTGAAGAATCTGACAAGAAAATATCTCTGAAACGATTACCCAAAAGGACACAGGTTGTTTAGTAATACATATATGTATCTTTCTCCCCAAGCCATTTCATAGGCCACTGACAGCCCATTTAAAGTGATCTCAGATAATACACATACTGAATTCCTCCCACCCTCTATCTATTGAAAGTCCTTTCAGAATTGTTCATAAATTTCAGATGATGTTGGTTTGTTCCTAATTGAGAGGAATTTTGCTGTAAAGAGTTCCAAGTTGCATACAAATAGAAAACTTACTGAGCATGTACAAAGTATATAAATACCAGAGACAATAAAGAATTAACTAACATTTAGCACAATAGTTACTTTTTTAATAATAGTTAAATAATCATCCTCCAGAGCACAGACCAAACTTGTAATAAATGTTATGTCTTTGCCAGTTTATAACCAGAAAATCCTGTTCTATGTTAAATCTGAGGCAAAGGAGAGGTGATTAAATCCCACTGTTTTCCAGTTACTGAATCTGCCATTTCTACCTAATTTTAAAGGAAGAAACATTTTTTCAAAGTAGCAGAAATTGACAGAGTTTTGGGTAACATCCTTGCCTATATGCTATCCAGCCATGCTTTAATCAGATCCTGCCTGAGATAGGAATGTGTATACCCTGTCAGATAAATAGCTGTCTATCTTGTGAACATCAAGTAGCATCATCCTACATCCAAAACAAGATCACATCTCATCTCTCTTGCAGACACACACATTACCTTTATTATATCTATTTATTTCTTTGCTGTTTGAAACTGGAACTGTATCCCTGTACTCGGTACTGTAGTATCAAATATACTGAATCCAAGAATGCATTTGATGAAATGAATCATAACCTGAGAACAATCATTTCCATTTTTAGCCTCAACCCAGCTCTGATTCCTGGTAAAGGTTGCACTCGTAGAAAGAGAAGTTTCCCATTAAATAAAGACCTGATGCAGTGATCTTTTGTCTACCTGTGCATGTAAGACTAGGGTAGGGGAGAAAAAAAATCCTTTTAGAAACAATAATGTACAAAGTATTTAAGGGTGATATGCAATTAATAAAATATATCTTTATCTGGAATAATGGTGGCTTGGAACAACTCTCTTTTGAGCCCTTTCTTAATAATTTTTGGCTCTCAGTACTGTCAAGCTGAGAAGGATTTTCCTCCTATCTTTCCTGCCTTCTGCCTGCAACAGATTGTTGCCAGACCTGCTGCTTCAGAAAATGTTATTATGTTAATAGGAATGGCTTTGAGATTTTCCCTACAAGAACTGGGAGGCGAGGGGAGGAGACAGAAAGCTACTTTCTTCCAAGGTCCTATAATAATGTTGTAAAATTGCATTTTATTGGTGTTCTTTCTTGTTCTATGCTTTGTATATGAAAAAAAAAGTAGCAGGATGTATATATAGATGATATGGGGAGAAGAAAAATCCCAGCAGACCTTATTCTTTGTGCCTTCTGACTCAGCTACCTGTGGTGGGAAATGATTAGTGCCAATCCAGTCCTTCCAGATACTGAAGCTAATGATCTAATACAGGGGTAGTCAACCTTGGCTCTTTTATGACTCGTGGACTTCAACTCCCAGAATTCCTGAGCCAGCACAGCTGGCTCAGGAATTCTGGGAGTTGAAGTCCACGAGTCATAAAAGAGCCAAGGTTGACTACCCCTGATCTAATATCTCTCTTTCTCTCACACACATGGACAACTGAATTCAGGCTCTCTTCTGGGAAGCAGTAGTTTTGTTTACTATCTTTCTTCTTAGTTTGCTATCTTAATTATTTTCAAGATCATGTTTTTCAAAAGAGTACAACAGGCCAGCTCCTGAATGCTGTGTACATGAGCATATTTAATATCTGACTTAAATGGAAATGCCACATGTTTCTTCCCTTCAGACATAAAATTCAGTTTTTCAGGAATGCATTAAGAGCAAATACCACATTCCAGGAGGATTCAGTTCCTAATTCTTGTCATGAATCTGCTTTGCAAAATGAAGTCAAAAAGGTGTTCCGTTGCCTGAGGTTTTCAGTGCATACAAGCCTGCTCTGATATACTTTACAGAGGCAATAAAATATAAGTGTTACTACTGTGACAGAAAAACAGTGGTGGCTGTTACCTGCATTGACATCCCCCCCCCCAAATAAATTGTCAAAATATTCAGTACTGAAAAATTCACTTAAAATTTTCTTTGCTGAAACATTAAGCTGTCCCTTTGTCTATAAAGACATAGAATAGATTGTGATCTGACAGTACTCTTGACAAATTGGCAACAAAATGATCTTGTTTTGCTTAAATTAGGATGCTAAAAAAGAAAGTGTGGTGTATTTTTTTTTAAAAAAAGGTTAAAATCCAATCCTGTTGAGATACTGAAAACAAATTCTTAGGTTCAGAATATGTTCAAAGACATTATGGATTTTTAAAATGCTAAACATCATAGAAGCCAACTTGACTAAACTCTTCTTCCTACTTTCTCAAGATCATTATTACCAAATTCCCTGTGAGAAATATCCCTGAAGAGAAAGGAGGGAGCAAAAAGGCAGGCAGTAGCTACTATGAAAACTTCACCAATTGGATCCTTTGCTCAGCAAGGTCATTGCTGTTACCATTTTCCTTGTGGGAAGATCCTAAGAAATGTCTTTGCATTTGAATAATATTTATTATGTTTTTATTTTAAATTGTTTATATTGATTATAAGCTGCTTTGGGATAATTTCTATCCTAAAAATAGATTTTAAGTGCTTGTAATTAAATAAATAATACATTATACTAATTCATATGTTTTGACACCTGACTCTAGTTAGATCTCAGGCTGCAGTCATTAAAAGAGGAAAAAAAGACCCAATTAGCCTGAAATCTGCCGAGTATTAAGAAAAATAATGCATAGACTTAAAACACATGCAACAGAATGATCACCCATAGTGACAAAAAGCACATACATAAAAGAAATTTTCTCTTTTCCTTTCAATAACTAAAGTATTTTAGCACTGAGACTAGAAAACATAAGTAGTTCATATTTCTGTCTAAAAACAAATGTGTGACCTTGCTAAAAGAAATTTTCTTTATCCTCTTTATCCGAGGAGGAGCAACAGGAAGAGAAGGAAGACCGGTCAGACCATACATGAGAAGAAGACTCTTGAGCGTTTTTAACAGTTCTTGTATTTCAACTAGAGAGTTACCTGTTAACAGCTAGATCCCATTTATCACTGCACCATTTGTCAATTGGTTAAAAAGGCACATTTAACTCAAAAGTATGGTTGAGGGAAACTGAGGAGGGCTTGGCAGGTCCAGAGCAAGTTGTGTGAGTCATGGATGGCCAGAGAGGGCTTGGAGGCCCAGCACAGGCTGTGTATCAGTCAAAGAAGGACATGGGAAGGCTGGCAGAATGCATATAGGCAGTGGGGTATTGTGGGCGAAAACAACTTGCTGACTTCCCCATTGACTTTGTAGAAAGCAATCAGGGAAGGTCAGAAATGGTGATCACATGACTGTAACTATATTACTATTTCTGACCTTCAGTTCAAAAATATTCACATATGACAGAAGATTTTTTATTATTTTCCGATATAATATTTGGTAGGGGAAGTTTTTTAAATTAGCTACAAAAAGCTTGCAAACAATGTAGCTGTTTTAATAATAACTCATTGGAAAATACCTCTTTCAAATGATTTTTACAACCCCAATATATAATCATATACTGTTTTTATCATTTTTTTCTTCTTATGCAATTATTGTTTGACAAAAGATTCCATATTTAAAGCAAAATTCTGTTTTTGTACAGAAAATCATGTGGGGTGGATTAGTTTGTATATACTATATTGCTGAAGACTTCCCTGTAGATTTTCTAGTTTTCTAGTCACCAATTTTAGTTGATAACATTTAACTGATGAACTTGACATCAAATCCACAGTAGGAACCCATTAGTTACAGCAGCCAGAGAATTGATGAAATTGGATAACAATTGGCAGCTGAACAGAATCTTAAATTTTACATGTAATTCAGTAGAAAAGTGATCAACAGAGAAAATAAAGAGGATTTATTTTTCGCGTATACAAGCCAAGGAAATCTCTTCAACTTTTTCTTTGAGTGCTTCCATGAGTCTTACCTGCCAAAACAAGTCTATATAGAGTTGTGCATTTCTGTTTAATACTAAATTAAATAGGTGAATCTAATATTTCTGCATTTTAGGACTAGCATATTAATTTCTTGTAATTTTTATTAGCAACAGCAATAGCATTTAGACTTATATACCACATGTGCTTTACAGCACTTCTGGGTGGTTTGTAATGCAAGCATTATTTGTATATTGCCCCCAATAGTCTGGGTCCTCATTTTACCAACCTTGGAAGGATGGAGGGCTAAGTCAACCAATGGATCGAACTCCATGTTGCTGAAAGAGTTTGCCTGCAATACTGCACTTTAACCATTGGATCACCAGAGTTCCTTATTGATCTCTTTACTCATCCTGCTGCCCAGCATTCTATTTTATAGAATTTTTGTTTTTTAGAGGGAAACAACATATAACATTGCCACATTTAAGTTGGAAACTGCATTTAACATTGTTTCTTTAGTTAAAAAATTTTTTGAAGAAGCAAGTACATTTTCCCAATCAAAATAATAGTTTGGTCTAGAAAAAGCAATTCCATTGTGTTAAGTGCTTTCTTGGTGTATGGTAAAATTAGGGTAAATATATGTAGTGCTGAAGATATGATTTAATTATGTTTCATTTCTAAGAGCACATAAGGATGTTTTATATATCATGGCCAAATGCTTGTGCTGAAACATGTAGGAATTTGATGATCATTCAAATATCTTTCCATTAAAATAAATTAATTATATTTACTTAAATATATGCTTTGTGACATAGGACACCATACCTCTTTGGGAGTCTGTCATAAAAGCAGTGGAATGTTTTGCTCTAGTAAGCTGATAGCTTAAGTTTCCCTAGGAAGATTTATCTACAGGAGAGAAAAACAAGCACAGTTAAGCTAGGAAAGGAAAAATACAGGAGGAACTCTGAAGAAAGGAAGAAGTGTTTGGATGATGGTCATATGGAGCTTGACAGTCTTGACTACTGAATATTTATGGTCTGGTTGATGTCACGTTGACCTATGAGCCTGAGGGGAACTGGACATTATTGTACCAATATATAATATTGTTTGTTTGAGGAGCTGAAGATACCCAAAGTGCTCTAGGACATCTTTGATTCCCAGAGTTAGTTGCAGGATTGAACATGATCTGAGATGAAGTGGGAGAAGGGATTTCTACCCTTTGTAGATGGCTATCCAGAAGTTGAAGATAAAGGAAAGATAAGTTCTGCTAGCCAAAGTATAAAACTCAGCCAGAAAGAGTGAGAATCCAGCTGGTATCTTTGGCTCTTTACTTAAGTAAAGGCCAGTTAGAAGATGCTAGTCCAACATTATGGTTTTCACACCCATACAATATTAGAAAATTTATACTGTAATATTTGATAAGGGGATGAAAGGAAGTGCAGCTCAATACCTTTTGAAATTCTAGCAGCTACAGACAGATATGATTTGATTTTTGCTTTGCCCACCATATGTAATGTTTATAGTGTTAACACATATAGTGTTAATTCAAAGTCTCTTGTGCTATAAAATATCTCTGATTTTCGTTCATTCCCTTCCCCTCTGTATGTTTCTACATATGCAAATAACATGGATAAACTTTTTCAGACTTCAAACTTCAACCCCCGGTAAGGTATGTTCATGGATCTGCAATGGGATAGAAAGCCTTGTTCCACAAATAGAATTACTGTAATACAGATTAGGCATAGGTCATTACATTCAGATTCTGATAGAGGTTGTTTGTTTCTTCTATCAAGTTACTTTCATTTCAAAATATATATTTTGTTGTTCCACATAGTCTATTTCAGATTCATACTGTTTGCTGTTATACTGTAGATGGTGGTGTTTTCATAACATATATTCTCAATAAATGTAACATGATGATAATATTAAAACTTTTTTTCCAGAGGGCAGTAAAAAAAAAATTCACAGCTAGTGATATGGAATGAAAATGCTCTAGTGAAATCCTCTTAGCTTAACTTTGAAGTATTAATGTGCCCTATTCCTTATGAAGATGGATTGCGAGAATTTTTGCTACGGTTGATATAAATGTCTGAGTTTATCAGTAGAATAATCCCATTGTATTAAAGGATAGGCAATTAGGTGTTAATTCATGTCACAGTGATGAGCATAATCAAGGTCTAATAGCAGTTGATATCATATGATGGAATAGAGCAAATAATATTTTACATGTTGCAACATAAATCTTCATAAAATATCTTTTAAAAGGCTGATGCATCAATTCAACATTATAGAAGGGACAATGATAAACATCTTCAAACACTCTTCTCTTTAGGCTCCCTTTTCAGCAAGCTATAAAGAATGAATGATGGCTAAATATCCTATAAATCCTATTTTTCTAGGTTATTTATGCCATAAACAAAGATAGTCTGATGTGAAATATGATAAAAGAAAACATGATTAAAGAGAATGAAATATTCATATTCCACTGATTTCTTATATGCTGCTTGGAATATAGTTCTTTCTCTCCCAGACTTTGTTCTATTTATTGTTTTGTTTTTTAATAAAGCCATTCAAGAGTCGGGCTGATTTTTAGTTATGTGTAGTTTTCATTCTTTACAGATTCTCTACTTTCTCCTGAATTTGAGAATCTGCAGCTGGTCTCCCTATGGACAGTTAGAAAGCTGATATGCTGACCAACTTACCTAATGTTACCATGCCTGGATCCAGCAGTTTTGGCTAGTTGAACTTAACACAACATATTAATAACTCAATTCATCTTTTTTTTAATTTGTAGTAAGAGGAATTGGAGCACAAAGGTTGGTTAGACCTGAGAGTGCGGGTTGAGTACCAGTGGTCTACCATGTTGCTGTTGAGGGGTGTGTGAAATGGTTCAACACCGAAATAGTTATTTTGAATTTTTCAAGCTGAAGACAAAACATTTGTATTCTGGGAGCAAATTGGCTACTTCGGGTAGAATTGTTTAGCATGTTCTCTCTTTTCCAAGTAAATGGGTTATTGTTTTGTGGGTTGTGTTTGGGTTGTCTTGATTCATTTTTTTTTTCAAAAATAAAAAAAAGCCATCATAGTAGCAAGCGCTGCTCATGTTCTTGCTGTTCTTGGGTTAGGCTGGGTGGGATGATGTAGGAGTGGCTTGCTAAATTGTAGCTCATCCTTTCTTTATATTGTGTGCCTTTCCTAATTAAGATTGAAAAAGAGACCCTAGTGAGTCTGTGAAAACAAGTTGAAAGGAACTTCCCAGGAAATCAGTGCAACACGGCCCTGTGATTTCAACATGTTTAGGCATTATGAAATAAATCCTTTATACTAAAGACTCACATCATGGAATCTTTTGATTAGTATGATCTTCCAAAGCTGATTTATTCCACATTTTAAGATTGTTTTTAAAATCTTATCTTAAAAATAACGTGAGCAATGGAGGTTTTAATGGTATATAAGTCAATGGGAAATCTTATTTTAACACTTTTGGTATTTGCTAACTTGATATACAAATGAATGGTCTATAAACATTCAGTTAACACTAAAAATATCTACAAGTGTTTGTAAGTCAAGCATTTCTTCTGCAGAAAAACTATGCTAATTATTATGATTTCTGTGATTATTTTTGATTCTCATCCTCAATCTTAAGTTTTTCTTTGGGCTTGGCACTGCTTTAATCAAAGCACTTAACTTCAAATCATTATATTTAGTTCTTTCAGTCATTTGGTACTATATAGAAGTGTTCTCTTTCTTTGTTCTGTAGATTTTGAGTTCTATTTTTACTCTTTATAGTTCAAGATTGTTCTGTCTTAAAAATGATATTATTTAAAAGTGATCTATTTCTATTGACTAGCCACTAATTATTGGGAACTAAACAAATAATGGTTTCCTTTAAAAATATTACATAATTGACTATATCATTTGTATGTTTTTAATTTATTTTCTATTTGCTCAAAATGCTAGGACTTTGTTGAACAAATAGAAAGATAACATCTGGTAAACTTACCTGCTTACATCCAGAACGCACCATCAAATTCATTGTCTATAGCCAGGCTCTGTGTTGCAATCTAATTTGTTCTGAGTTACTAAACAGAGTTGCTTAACTGCCTGAAATCAAATCAGGCATTCAAGAAACTGAACTACCCATTCAGTAGTCAGTACACAAATCCATAGAGCAAGGTCAATGAGATAGAGAGAATATGAATGGACAATCATTTTAAAGTTCAAACATCAAAATATAATAAATTCAGGGAAATTTACAGATAGTATGTTTAATTGTGCATAATTGAACTATACTTCTAAAACAATTCAAAATCATAAACTAGTATAACCTTTGAAGAGAAGATCTTGGATTACTTTAGACCCTCTGTGGGGCTGACCTTGAAGAACAATCACAAGCTGTCCCAGAATGCAATGCCATGGACAGTTTTTGCATTTCTTGCTACATTCATATAACACTGCTGCTTTGTGAGGTGCAATGAAAGATGCTGGTTGCCACTATAAAGCCCTATATTTTTGTATGTATGTATTTATGTATGTATGTATGTATGTATGTATGTATGTATGTATGTATGTATGTATGTATGTATGTATATTAAATGTATATGGCCATCCAACTCACAGGTGACTCTGGGTAGCTTACAACATTAAAAATCCACAATCTAGAAACCAGAAAAAACTACCTACACATATGACAGCAGCAACTCAATTAAACCAACCGCTAGATCAGTCCATCTCCATTTGGGATTTCCAGGCCTGCTGACGAAACCACATTTTTAGTGTCTTTCAGAAAATCAACAAGATGGGGGCCATAGGGCCAGGCTACTTGTAGGATTGCTTCTCTCCCATTGTTTCTACTTATCCCACCAGATCTAGTAGAGAAGACATGTTTCAAGTTTCTTCTATAAATAATGTCATCTTGTTGGATCCAGGAGTCATGCCTTCTTTGTGGCAGTGCCTGCTTATGGAATAGCATCACCCCCAGAAATCTGGATGGTTTCAAACTTGTTAGCCTTTTATAAGGCTCTGAAGACCTGGCTCTTTCCCCAGGTCGTTAGGCAAGCTCTGCTGTTAATGTAACTTTATGAGTAAAATATATTATTTATCGCAAGCATCATGGAATGTTGCTTGTAAATAGTTGGCTTTATTCTTTGTATGTCAGTCATTGTTGTGAGATGTGCAGCCATATAAATTAATTAAATCATTTTAAAAAATACTTTACCATTTTCCTGTATGGCATAATTTCAGAAATTTGAAAGGTGTTATAGTTACTAGTCTCCAGATTATCCTTGTTGCTCATTTCCAAACCTATTTCAGTTTCTACAATACTCTTTCAAGTGCTCAGAACCAAAAATAGCAAAATAGAACATGATAATTACTTTGTAAGATTTAGAAATAATTCTTCTGGTAGCCTAAAATTTGCATTTGCTTTTCTTAATAGTTTTATCACACATCTGGCTTACATTCAGTTTCTAACCAATTTAATCATTTTTTCACAAGTACCATTCCCAAACAAGATATTCTCCATTATTTAAAACATATGTCTTAGATTTTTGTGTCCTTAAGTGAAATTTTGAGAGTGTGAGAACTGGTATTGGAATGAAACCAAGCAATTCCTTCTGCTTGTACAAGTGCATTTGTCCTGTTGACTTATTTGGAAAGTATGGCTTCCTATGTCAAGACTCTATCTTATTTGTTTATTTATCTAGTGAAACTTTTCTTTTGACTGTATAGGAGAATATATATATTTTTCTCCTATACAGTCAAAAAAAAGTTTCACTAGATAAATTATCTAGTGAATTATCTGATTATCTCTATCCATATTTCTCATTTTACCAAGAATCTCCACAATGGAAGGTGGCAATGGGAGTTGTAGAGGGAAGGGAATATCATAGAAACCACATTATTTCTAGAATGACCTAATTGCTCAGAACATGAGGAAGGTGTAGCATTATTTAATAGAAAAAAGATCTTTCAAAATGTTCTGCCAAATAGGTTGCACATTTTAAATAGAACTTGGTTTTAGGATGATTTGGGGAAGTTTTCAACAAGATTGATGCAAAAGCTTGAGAAGAATGCCTCAGTTTATTATCATCAAAGAACAAATAACAGATGATTAGAAAGTAGTGGCTGTAGGATCCCTTATGCCTAATTTCATCAGGTTTTATTTTTGCTGATTTAGTTTGCTGTTTAAACTATTGTAAATCACCTTGAGTAATATGAATGTATTAGTAAGGTGTTAAATCTATGTATAAATAAATTCATCTAATCCCATGTATAACTTATATTTAGGGGCTTGACTATAACCATGTTTATGGCTATTGGAGTATAAAATATTTTATGTAAATGCAGTCTACAACTGTAACACTTATTTTCACATCCATTTTCTAAAGAAGCACATAATTACACACTTGAGACTATGTAAAAGCACTTTGGTTTTTTTTTTTATTATTATTATTTAAGTGACTAATGATGGGCTGAATTTTATTTACTACTCTCCAGTGTTTTCAATCTGGTTCATAAATGTGATAGCACTTTTACTGAAGTCATAAATTAGAACCATATAATCTGTGGTAGACAATATAGGTGAGAAAACAATGAAAGGGTTTAATAGGGCAGTTTGTTTTCTTGAAAGCTTTAACTAAACAGCGTGTAATTAAGTCATCATATCTTGAGTCTTTCTATGTATGGAAGCCTGGTTCTTTGGAATACTTGGTAAAATTTTCAGGATTTGATAATTAAGCTAATCCCTCTCACACTCATGTCAGTTTTATACGAAGGCAGTTGTTAATGATTTCATATAATAAATAAGCACATCTCTGCAGTTTGCAATATTTTGTGTTAAAAAGCAAATCTTTGTATAAAGAAAATAATGCCTATGCTGATTTTCTGATTCCTACTAATATATGTATATTTATTTGAATATGCCTTAGAAAAAGGTGGGTTTTTTTAAAGCAGGGGAGGCACCCCTTTTTCCCTTTTGGGAATGCATTTCTAATTTAATTTTGAACCCTATGAGTGCTGCAGAGAACATGAAGATATGGTATCTAAAATTAGAATTCTTCCCTTTTGGCAGTTTAAGTAAAATAAGACCCTTAAGCCTCATTGAAGACTATTTTGCTTCTTAGTTGTAAAATAAGATAGCATAGAAATCTTAGCAGCTCTGCAGATGCTGGAAGGCATATATAAGCTACAGTTTACTTACCCCTGCTGTGATCTATCCCGGGGCTAAACTGTGTAAGATCTTGAATTCCAGGCATATATTAATAAATGGATTCTATAAAATAAAACCCCATTGTATTTGATAATTCTCATATCAGTTTTTTCCCTCTGATCTTAATGAGCTTTCAGGGGATGCAGTAGGATAAAAATGAAAATAAATTCCCAAACTATAATTTAAATTGTTATTTTAGACATACAAATTTAGACCTTCCGGGAGAATGTGTTCTGTACAGAGCCACAATAGAGTGTCGCAAACTGATATCTGAAATATTTTATTCAAATTCATCTGCACAAGTGAAAATAGCTGTGTGAGGTTTGCATCTTGATCAAATAGGAAGCTTCGTAGTTCTGTGGTTAGAACACGAGCTTTGCAGGGGAAAAAAACTTGCTCCAGATAGTATGATTTTTCCAGATATGATATGAGAAATATTCTTCCTGTACCTCAGTACATTTCCTCTTACAACTTAGAGCATGCCTTCCTGTAAGCCTTTAATTTCATGAGTACACAAGTTCCCATTCTGTTACTTTTTATGGATTACTTTAATGCAAACCCCCCAAATGTTCCATGCCCTTCTTAAAAAGCATTATGTAACTAGCACACATCATTTCCAATAATCAGAATAATGAGACAGCAGAGCATTTTCTCCATGTTTACATATCAGCTAAGAGATAGTAGACATGTCCTGTGCTTACTGTAGCTTACTGTAAATTCTTTTTAAGTGAAATGACCTAACTTTGGAATTGAATTCAATGATGAAAATGCAGAATAGATTTTTTAATATAAATAAATACGCATAGGGTGATGCTTAATTCTTCTATGCAATGTGCAGAATTCATCTTGTTATAGAAATATATATAAAATAGTTTTTAAAATGTTAGTATTAATTAAATTATCATCTTTATATTTTCATTTATTCTTTTTACTCAACCATCAGATTGATTGAAAAGAACAGCAGAGAGTACATTGCCTCCTGTTCAGTCAAGCATCACTAATGAGAGATAAATAGAAATATCACCCTGTCATGTCTCATTGCTTATCTGTCTATTTCTCTAGGAGGTGATTTTCTTTCTTTTTTAAGAAAGAAAAAGGATGAGCTAAAAACCAAACAGTTGGTGAAATTCTCATTAGATGTTGCTGCTGGGATGGCGTATCTTGAATCCAAAAACTGTATACACAGGTAAGAACAAGTCAAATATTTTTTTGTATAAAATGTTTAAGCATAAATGAGCTGTAACAAAATCTCAGACTCATATTATACGGCCACGAATAATTTTATTTTATTTTATTTTACTTTACTTTACTTTACTTTACTTTACTTTACTTTACTTTACTTTACTTTACTTTACTTTACTTTACTTTACTTTACTTTACTTTACTTTACTTTACTTTACTTTACTTTACTTTACTTTACTTTACTTATTTATTTGTTTGTTTGTAGGCAAAACAAGCTTAAATCAATCACATGCTATCACGTAATATGCAGTATATCAAATTAATCATCTCTCAGAGATCATAGATAGCTTCAGTTTTGCTAAGAACTAACTTAATGTTGAATGGTACTCCATTAAACTGGAGGGTTCAAGTAGTAGCTAAGAAACAAATACAGCTTCAGAAGATGGAATAGCTTCCAATTGTTCACATCTTCTCTGAAGACTCATTTCCTGCTAAACATTTTCTGTTAGTAATAGTCATGAAGGAAAGAACAAACGTGCTCAGACATATTCCAGCAGGAACCCCACTCACATATTATCTAACCAGAGTGAAAACCTGCAGCATCTGCATTTCAGCACATACTCAATATCTAATTAGTATTTCATACCCATATTTGAAAAAATTAGCATTGAATCAAAGCAATTCTATACATTCATGCCCCCAGTTCCCTTTCCCTAGTAATTACAGATGCTACATTGACAGTATACAGCAATACACTGTCAGAATAATCTTTGATTCACAAAAGCATACCAGGCTTTACCCCCACCCCCAATTCTGAATTAGCTAGTAGTTGGATATCATTAACTATTTGGTGCTTCCACCATCAGATGGTTCTTCAGATAGTATTGGTAGAGCAAAGACGTTCTTCATTCATTTTTCTGTCAGTTTAATGAAAGAGGATTTAAAACTGCTTTCATTTTTTTAAAAAAATTCTCAAGAATGGCATGTGGTATTCTTGCACTACTTTATTATAAGTTATGCAAAGTATACACCCAGATTGCTCGGTCCGTCACTGTACAATAATTACTTCAGTGGCTTGCAATCTACTTAATTTCCTATGCTTCCGTTAAATTCCAAGGGAAGATACCATGACAGAATAATAGTGATACCATCGGAATCCTGCTCTTGAGATACAATTGGAAAAGTTTTCCTGAATCTGGAGAAATAAAGAGAAATAGCCCACCCACTTTCTCTGATGAAGAAATTTCAAAGAACATTTGGACCCAGTTCTAAACAAACATGCCTTTCCACCCTTTGCACACTTATTTGTTTTACATGTATTGAGTGGGAGAAAACCAAGCTGTGAGCCTCTTGAGAAACAGCATCTAGGACATGCACTTTTTTCCTGTTCCCTTTTTCTTTTGCCTGACAATACTATCAACTAACTGACATTTACTATTTTAGTTTAAGACAAACCAAATTACTGAACTACAGATTAAATTAACTAGCGTTAAGCAAGTGAATTAAACTTACACACTTTTGAATAACATGAAAACTCTTGAATTTCTTTTTTTTTCCACAAAGAAGTAAGAGCCAAAGTTCATGATAGCTCATTTTTATTTGTTATATTAAAATTGTTTTAGTATTATATATGAACCTGGCCTTTTTCTACTCTGCAGTCATAGTAACATACGAAGCTGTAGGTTTGTAAATATTTTGCTACCATAATTTTGTTCTGTCTGTCTACCCATGTCCTCATCTAGACATAATGCTGCTGAATAAATCACTGTTTCCTATCAACTTTGGTCTCTTCCCTCCCCTTGCACCTTCTGTTATAATTGTTAAAGATGCAAAAGTTTTGAGTCCAAATCTTAACTGTAGAATATTATTGAATTCAACTTCGCTTATGAAATTTGTTATAGCACCCAGTCCACAAGACAAACCATCTTTATATTACTGTGCCTTTAACTTGGCTTTTTAAAAATACATAATAGGTAAACTGTTCTTGAAGTTAGTCTTACGCTAAATTAAGGTGAGTTAGAAAGTTATTTCATTCATTCATTCATGACTGCAGAATAGAAAGAACAACTTCCAGGCTTATCTAGAATTGCTCATATAATTGTTTTGTGTTATATACAGATAAGAATGTTTGTTGTTCATAGAATGAAATACTTTATTAGAGTCTTAAAACTCAAGCTTACTCTTCTCATTTTAAAAATGCCTCCCCATAGTTACCTGAAATAAATTGCCATTTGCTTTAGGTAACCAAGGAAGCAATATATTTATAAATTTACAGTTAACATATCTTTTTAACTTTTGTTAAAAGTTCTGTATTTTCAATTTTAGTATTCCTAGATCAGAGAATGCAAAGGTTGCAACATAAAGGTTGAACCTTAAGAGATATCTAGTGTAACCCACTGCTCGGTGGAAGATCTTTGATAGGTTATCTAACATCTGTTTCAACTTCTCCAGCTAAGGAGAATTCATCTCTTCCCAAGGCAGTGTTGCATTGCTGAACAGCTCTGCAATGCAACATTTTATGGAAAACAACAACTGAGGGCTGGTTCATATAATTAAATTGTGCGAATGAGTAGAACTAGTATTTAAAGAAATGCTTCATAATCTGGAATTGTGTTTGTAAGTGACCCAATAACCATTGTTATGATGGTGGATTTGGAAAGAAATGCAGCTTTGAACATATGAATGGTTGCTGGCTTGCCACCTATGCAAACATTTTTCTCACTCACTATAAGTGCTTAAGTCATTGTGCATTAATTCATTTAAAGTAGACTAGTTTTGGACATATAGTTCAGGAAGAATGTTTACAAGTTGGAAGGGATTCGGATGATGTAATTTCTTGTTATGAATGAAAATCCTGTGTGACAGATGGTAGTCACATTGAGTATAATCTACATCAAGAGTAGCATTTTGAAGAAATGTTCAGCTTTTCTTTTCAGTTAGAAATATTTTATTCTAAAAAGTTGGGACTCGCCCATGAGCAAGAGACTTCTCAAAAAAAAAAAAAAGAAGAAGAAGAACAGAAAGGAACCAAATTCAGAAGAAAGCTTGAGTTCAAAAATAGGTTAGATCTTGCTAGGAGCTATGAAGAAAACATCCAGAAGAAGCTTTCCCACTGCATCCCTTTGGGAGAGGCAACAGCTAGGGATGCTGCCAACAGCTCCATTCTAAGTTCCTCTCCATTCTGTCTATGGATTATCAGACTCAGAGTACAGTATATGCAAACCTTATAACTCATAGTGTACCCATACAACAAAAACGCATACATTCAACACACCGGGCTTGGGGGGGGGAGGGGAGGGGACCTACACAGATCACAGAGAAAACACATGAACATCTTCCCTGATAAAATCCTCAGATATTTGTGTAAACATAGGCAACACATTTGCATTTGTCATAATTAGATTCTCATATTTACCCATACATAAACAGAGCTAACATGTTGAAAGGGATTGGAAATAAGTCCAAAAACCACCAAGAATTATAACAGATTGGTGCTGTTTATACAGTTCAAAACTAAATAATCTTTTACTATAGCATTTCAGATTCACTGATAATTTTGAATATCCAAGTATAAAATAATATTTTTTAAAGGGCTTTTAGGCTGGCTATATATGTCACACTTCAATTTTGGCAAGTTCATTAGTCATTTGTTTTCCTGGCCCTCATAGATCCCTTTCAAATCAACACCCTTAAAATATACCCTATCCTAATCAAAAAGTTAAATGCTTCTATTTTGTCTCTTTCCTCTATGGAAGTATAGGCCTCAATCATTTGTTTGTAGCACTATATAACTTTGAGAGCATGATTCTAGAGCCACTTTAGTCATCTGATGCTTTACAAAGGATGTTAATGTTATTGTAAGAAAAGCAGTAGTTTTTCGGAAAAAAGGAAAACACAAAATAGCTTAAGCATAATCATTTATATTATAGTAATGTTTTAAAATATAATTCTTTTTATAGGTATATTAGGTATTGTATTTATGGCAAGATTCCTAATTGTTAACTGATGCCGTATTTCAAAATAACTGGTACTAATGCAGTATTATTACATAGAGAAAATAATTGTGTTACATTTTTTTTGCCTTTCAGAGGATACTTTCTTAGAATAGCAACAGACAGTTCAAATAAAGGTTAACACTTGCTTTATTATTTCCTTTTATTTCTATTAAAAGTCTTTCTAAAAAAAGAAACTAAAGTGGATCCAAATAATAAGAGATTTTTCTCCATATATTCACTATCTAAAGGTCAGAGAACAGGAAATGGTTAGATTCTCTAGGTGTGATAAAAGATTGTTACTTTGCATTGTTATAAATGTCACAATTTCTGAAAGAGAATCTTTCATAAGGCCTTTTTTCTAGATTCTTCAATTTTATAAATGTTGTTTCTTTTTTTTTTAAATAGCCTAATTTAACACTAAACCTCTAAATTGCTTTTCATAGAAGATACATATAATTCATTCCAGCTACAGTTAACAATATTTTTCTTTAAATATTTGTGTTATATTGAGGCACCACTGATTTTGATATTTATTTTGCTATTATATTCCAACTGTCTACAAAATGGCTATTAATTAGTTTTTCTTAACATGTCACCAATACAATCGTAAACGTTTTCAGAACTAAACTTGGCTTTTCCATTTTGAAAGTGGACATCTAATTCTGAGTTAGTTACCATAATTTTATCAGATTTTTAACATGAAATACTTGAAATGCTTAAGCCTTGTGTGCTACAAATTTCCACTAGTGTTTTAGATCTTACTATAGATAGAATTCTCTTTTTTCCAATAAATTGTTCAAACATATAAAACATAAGAAGCGTGACTAAAAATAATGAGAACTAAAGAATAGAGAAATGTGTATCAGTTAAAATTAGAATCTTTAAAATTGCATTTTTATTGCCACTGTTCACATGTGCAATGTAAATCTAGTACTTTGGGGAAAATTAGGCGAGAAAGAAGCCAGAAAATGTTTAACGTGTGTCGTACTTGTCACCCATCTGTCTGCTTACAAAAAAAATATATATGGCTTGGGTATTCTGCACTTTGAAGCCTTATAGGAAAGCTCCATTTTGGGACAAAAAAATGTTTCTCTTTAAAAGTTGTGAATCTGGGAAACCAAACATAAAAATTCATGACCGGCCAATTTGTAGAATGACTTAAGACCAGTAATATTTATCTATTCAAGTACTGTACAGCTAGCAGAAATTCCCCCATATTCTCTTGCAAATCAGAACTAATGCAAATAGGCAAGCAGTGCTTTACTTCAAGCCTCCAACCTGTATGTATGATGAATGTCAAGGAAAGCTGGGAATAGCAGCACAGCACTTCTAGCTGTTTGTGTGCACCCTCTGCCTTCATTTTCCTGAATAGTAGTGTTAGAAAGAATCTTACCAGGTTTGTTTCCGAGCTGGGAATAAAGAACTTAGGCAGTTGCTTGAATCAGAGATGAAGTTTATTCCAAGAACACAATATACAAAAATCAGCTGTCAGAGGTGGCTGCACTAAGTCTTTTCCAAGAGATCTTTATCTAGGAAAACCTTGCCCTTATTCCTTGAAAGTGCACCCTCTTTGTAATCAGGCACCCTGCTGATTACAGGTGGTATTCTTAGTTTAACATTTGTTGATCGAAAACAGTGACCTGTTATTTGATTAAAGAGATCTCAAGTTAACATTCAGACAGGAAAGTGGAACGTTTACCTTCCCTTTTTATCTTGGTCTCAAGCCTATTGTAATTTATGATTTGGAGCCTTTTGTCCTGATTACAGTGGGTTGAATGTATGGTGGAACTCTTTGATATCCTTCCTACAGCTGACCTAAAAACAACAATGTCTCTGCAAAATAAACCTAAACACAACAATCTGTACATAGGTCTGTCTTGCCCAGTCTTCAACAGATACCATATGGGATACTGTCAGAATATATTTGTTATTCCAAACTCTCTAAAATGTTGTGCTGCAGCCAGGAGATCTCACCCTTGGGCCAAGAGAATGATTGTCTCAGCTGGTCAGCAGGATGTTTGAGGATGGAATCATGAGTCTTAGAATCCTTTTATAAATAAGGTTTCTGTCTTCCATATTTTAAACAGTTTTAAAATATGGAATACTCCTAGCTTGCTTGTCTCTTCACCATCTTAGCATTTTAGAAGTTTGTCATTATACAATACAATACTCTCTGTATTTTGTTTTTGTTTTATTTACACTGTGCCTTACAGATATAAAAACCAAACCAAAACTTGATTCTTATATTTATAAGCTATGCTGTATGTGTGTTTCCTTTTTGAGGGAGAAATTTGTAACTTCTAAGCAATACTTGAATTTGCGTGAACAATGCATTCAAAAATGTATTGCAGACAATTCTTCCAAGTTAACAAGGACATTAATTACAATTAGTGGACATTTTCACTTGAGCTTTTATATTGCATGGTAACAAAATCAATATTCAATCGTTCAGAAATTCTTCAATTGGTACTTGAATTAACCAACATAGAGGCATCCCCCAAATCTCAACTTTTAAATTAATTATATAGGCAAATTCCATTGCTGTACTATGCAGATCTCCCCCTTATAATTTTTGTCCTCCATGTAACAACATAACACATCTGAAATTTTCCAGTTTAGTCATCCTGATGACACAGAATGTAGGAAATTAGTTATATGGTTAAATGTTGTCTAGTTATGTGGATTAAATGTTGTGTAGTTCTAGTGTCTTCAATCAGAACATACTATATTGCGATAAATTGGATTACTTATATTGCTAAATTCTAGAGCAAAAGAAAAAAATGTTAATACAGTATTATTTATTTATATTCCACCTTTATTATTTTTATAAATAACTCAAGATGGTGAATATATCCAACACACCTTCCTCCTTTATTCTCCACAACAACCACCCTGTGAGGTGGGTGAGCTGAGAGACAGTGATTGGCCCAGCTGGCGTTCATGGCTAAGGCAGGACTTAAACTCATGGTCTCCTGCTTTCTGGCCTGGTGCCTTAACCACTAAAATAAACTGGCTCTGTGGCTGCATATGATATTTTCTAGATTTACAAAGTAGCAGGTTTCTTACAAAGTAGCAGGTTTGTGAGATATCTGTCTGTCTGTCTGTCTGTCTGTCTATCTGTCTATCTATCTATCTGTCTGTCTGTCTGTCTGTCTGTCTGTCTGTCTGTCTGTCTGTCTGTCTATCTATCTATCTATCTATCTATCTACATGTGCACAAATATGTGCTTCATTCCTAAAATTAGAATTTAATATTTGTATGTTGCATATTTCATTCTTTGTAAATCAGCAGATTCCACTAGCCCAGACAATATCTAAAAAACATAATATTGTTGATTCACTCATGAAGTTCTTCCTATACACTTACATACAGGGAAATCTTTACTGATAGTAAATTATGTTTTCTTTTCTACTCATGATTCCTCCTTTATTGGCAGGAGATCTGCCAGTGATTGACTTTGTCAGACATCAGCAAATGGTTGTGCATCCTTAAAGGCTCTGCTATTAATCTGATTATCTCTCCCTTCTCAGAAAATGAGCAAGAGGGACTATTACATTTTATATATCTTGTCCTCTCCTTTCATTTTTCCCCAGTTTTTTGGTTATTTTAAAAAACTTCATTGCATTGTTTAAAGCGCAACCAAGAAAAAATAAAGGAGAAAGAAAAAGAAAATATTTTCAGACTAGGTAAAATTAAGTAAGAATTTTCCAAGTAATCTTACATTAGTATTAGATAAAATATTTTTCACTGTTACTGAAAGTGCATCAATGATCAATAATGAGCAAAGTAGCCAATATGATAAGAATACTTAATCAGAATAGGGAACAAATAGAAATTTCTATTACATTTAAAGATATATTTTGTTAAAGTTTGTTAAAATGAAATCATCATTTGTCTACGGATTTCTATTTTGCTTTGTTTTAACTGATAAGCAATAGTTTTATGGAATCTATACTGTAGATATAGATAAAATTTCAGCTGTATGTTCATATCCACATTCAGCATCCAAATAAGGGCTGAATCTTAATTGACATTTAAATTAGATAGTAATATTTTCCATATTGGTGTGTTATATATAACTTCAGTAATGTAGTAGTCAGGCAACATAATAGAAAAATATTGTTATTTTTATAAGCTAGACAAAAACTATAGTACAGGGGTCTTCAAACTTGGCTCTTTTATGACTTGTGGACTTCAACTCCCAGAATTCCTCAGCCAGGCATGCTGGCTGAGGAATTCTGGGAGTTGAAGTCCACAAGTCATAAAAGGACCAAGTTTGAAGACCCCTGCTATAGTACTTATCTGGCTAGTTCTGAATTGTTTACATCCTGGGCACACAATCTGGCCTTATGCTATCTGGAACTCTTTAAATTCAAGTCAGTTGGAGGACACCTGCTGTTAGTCTGCAGGAACTGTTATTTATTCTTTAGAATTTCATATAGAAATCTATCTCAAGTTTACTTGTAATCCTGAGGATGGGGTCTGGTCTTTTTGCAAGTGCTTTATCACTGAGTGAAGCTTCACACAGTGGATGGGTTTGTTTCTACTTATTCTGCAAATGTATTCTTTTTAAGATGAGCAAATAGATGAGTGGCACAAATATGAATTAATATTTTGTAGAGTAAATTATTTTTAATGGTATCTGGCCAATGATTACACATTTATCTAAGTATTTTTGGTAAGTCATGATAATCTAAATAGAAGTTTGATTTGTTTGTTACACAGCAAAGGCAGATTAGTAAATATTTATCGAATTAATCAATTGAGATGTTTTGTTCTTTCAAAATTCATTCTTTCCAGAAATAAAGACATCTTGAAATTACTGAAACCAAAAATAATGCTGATTTAATACTTTGGTTGTTTATATCTCTTGTAATGGCATACTTCAATTCTTCAATCAATAGTATTCACAACACAACAGTATCTGAGAATGCTTTTTTGTCAGTTTGCTAATGTGCTAAATTGAATTGAAATTAAATATATGGGTTATTGACCCTGGAATTTGTTTGTCCTTTACAGATATTTGTGTCCTTCAACAAATGTTTCCCATTTTGTTGCACTTGTTAGGAAAAGGCTTATAAAGGCTTTCTGAGCAGCTTAGCCCTAGATGAGTCTTTAACTTATGTCACTATTCTTGCATTTTTCATGACAAAATAGCCGTTTTTTAGGATTACTCCAGAGCTTTTGTTAAATCATACCTGAAAATGGTTCTAACTTTTGGTTCTCCTAATAAATATAACACTGTCACCATAGTAATTATGTAAAAGCTATCTGCACTTATGAAGATATGAGTCTAAGCTACACATTAAATAAAACACTTTTTAAAAAATTGGCCATTTGTGTATCTTAATAAATAATATAAATTTCTGATTTCTCTTTAGGGTCAGATCTTTATCAGAAAAATGTTAGCTGTGATAAAAGAACCTATATTGACAATATTTAAAAGAAGGGAGCCATTTATAGTTATTTTACATTAATATTGCCAGCTTCTTCAACTATTACATTTATATACTCTAGATTTAAAAAAACAGCTGGTTGGTGACGTTGCAAACTCATATTTGTCATTTAAACTGCATAAACTCTTTAATTCTGGAATTTCTATTTATAACATTTCTTTTATTTGATGAAAATGAGACAACAAAGTGTTTTGCATTTTGTTAGAGGGTAGATGTTGAAATGAAGACAAGTCACCTTCTGACATTCTCCAGAAAATAAAAATTACAAATATCATTTGTAGCTGTTTTTCATCTGTGAACTAGGTTATCGTGCTCCATAATGAGATTGGTCCCCATTAATTTCGAGAAGCATCACTTGCATTTTATTATCATTATCTAATTAATTTGTAGGCTAGTATGTGGTCACTTTCTTGCCAAAATCCCATTTAGTTTAGTTTTGACATAACCAACAGCATCTGAGAACTAATCTGGGCAGCATAGTCTCAATCAAAACTAGGGACCTCTATGGCTTCTATTAGAAAAATATTCATTGGGAGATTCAACAATAATCTCCCATGAAGCATCCATATATTTAAAATATGTCAAGCAGTTTAGAACAGGGGTTTCCAGACTTGGCAACTTTAAGAATTCTGGACTTCAACTCCCAGAATTCACTATCCAGCATTGACATTCACAAGTCTTAAAGTTGCCAAGATTGGAGACCCCTGGTATAGAGAACCAACATTTACCCATTGCGCTCTTTTTGCAAGATCCTAGCTTTACACAATTATTAAACATGCTGTGCACTCTTTCAGTGTCATTCATCAATTGGAAGGCATAGTGATGAACTCATACAAGACTATGAATACTTAGGTGCTGGATGGGCTCCTGCTAGAACAATCCTACTAGTAACTGTCGTTCTAAATAATCAAACTGATAGAGGACTCCTCCCATCATTACTGTTTTATCTTCAGAGTCACTATCAGATAGTAGTTTCTTCACGAGAACAAGCTTGGCAAATTGCAGTTAGATATTTGCTGCTTCCAATGCTATCTATGTCAGCACAGGTGAATTTTAGTGCACCTAGTCCTCCTGCTATTTCCTTTTCAGGCTTCTGCATATATAAAGCATAATCAGTACATCAATTACTGAAACGCAGCAGAGAAGATAAAAGCAGTTTCTTCCACTCAAGCAAAAATGATAATTTGGTTGGCAACTCCAAAAGAAAACAGGCACTCCATCTACAAATTATTTGGCAAGTCTGTCTATTCCACATGTCATCTTTACTGTTAAAAGCTTCTTATTATCACATTGTTACAGNTTTTTTCCAATAAATTGTTCAAACATATAAAACATAAGAAGCGTGACTAAAAATAATGAGAACTAAAGAATAGAGAAATGTGTATCAGTTAAAATTAGAATCTTTAAAATTGCATTTTTATTGCCACTGTTCACATGTGCAATGTAAATCTAGTACTTTGGGGAAAATTAGGCGAGAAAGAAGCCAGAAAATGTTTAACATGTGTCGTACTTGTCACCCATCTGTCTGCTTACAAAAAAAATATATATGGCTTGGGTATTCTGCACTTTGAAGCCTTATAGAAAAGCTCCATTTTGGGACAAAAAAATGTTTCTCTTTAAAAGTTGTGAATCTGGGAAACCAAACATAAAAATTCATGACCGGCCAATTTGTAGAATGACTTAAGACCAGTAATATTTATCTATTCAAGTACTGTACAGCTAGCAGAAATTCCCCCATATTCTCTTGCAAATCAGAACTAATGCAAATAGGCAAGCAGTGCTTTACTTCAAGCCTCCAACCTGTATGTATGATGAATGTCAAGGAAAGCTGGGAATAGCAGCACAGCACTTCTAGCTGTTTGTGTGCACCCTCTGCCTTCATTTTCCTGAATAGTAGTGTTAGAAAGAATCTTACCAGGTTTGTTTCCGAGCTGGGAATAAAGAATTTAGGCAGTTGCTTGAATCAGAGATGAAGTTTATTCCAAGAACACAATATACAAAAATCAGCTGTCAGAGGTGGCTGCACTAAGTCTTTTTCAAGAGATCTTTATCTAGGAAAACCTTGCCCTTATTCCTTGAAAGTGCACCCTCTTTGTAATCAGGCACCCTGCTGATTACAGGTGGTATTCTTAGTTTAACATTTGTTGATCGAAAACAGTGACCTGTTATTTGATTAAAGAGATCTCAAGTTAACATTCAGACAGGAAAGTGGAACGTTTACCTTCCCTTTTGATCTTGGTCTCAAGCCTATTGTAATTTATGATTTGGAGCCTTTTGTCCTGATTACAGTGGGTTGAATGTATGGTGGAACTCTTTGGTTTCCTTCCTACAGCTGACCTAAAAACAACAATGTCTCTGCAAAATAAACCTAAACACAACAATCTGTACATAGGTCTGTCTTGCCCAGTCTTCAACAGATACCATATGGGATACTGTCAGAATATATTTGTTATCCCAAACTCTCTAAAATGTTGTGCTGCAGCCAGGAGATCTCACCCTTGGGCCAAGAGAATGACTGTCTCAGCTGGTCAGCAGGATGTTTGAGGATGGAATCATGAGTCTTAGAATCCTTTTATAAATAAGGTTTCCGTCTTCCATATTTTAAACAGTTTTAAAATACGGAATCCTCCTAGCTTGCTTGTCTCTTCACCATCTTAGCATTTTAGAAGTTTGTCATTATACAATACAATACTCTCTGTATTTTGTTTTTGTTTTATTTACACTGTGCCTTACAGATATGAAAACCAAACCAAAACTTGATTCTTATATTTATAAGCTATGCTGTATGCGTGTTTCCTTTTTGAGGGAGAAATTTGTAACTTCTAAGCAATACTTGAATTTGCGTGAACAATGCATTCAAAAATGTTTAGCAGACAATTCTTCCAAGTTAACAAGGACATTAATTACAATTAGTGGACATTTTCACTTCAGCTTTTATATTGCATGGTAACAAAATCAATATTCAATCGTTCAGAAACTCTTCAATTGGTACTTGAATTAACCAACATAGAGGCATCCCCAAAATCTCAACTTTTAAATTAATTATATAGGCAAATTCCATTACTGTACTATGCAGATCTCCCCCTTATAATTTTTGTCTTCCATGTAACAACATAACACATCTGAAATTTTCCAGTTTAGCCCTCCTGATGACACAGAATGTAGGAAATTAGTTATATGGTTAAATGTTGTCTAGTTATGTGGATTAAATGTTGTGTAGTTCTAGTGTCTTCAATCAGAACATACTATATTGCGATAAATTGGATTACTTATATTGCTAAATTCTAGAGCAAAAGAAAAAATGTTAAAACAGTATTATTTATTTATATTCCACCTTTATTATTTTTATAAATAACTCAAGATGGTGAATATATCCAACATACCTTCCTCCTTTATTCTTCACAACAACCACTCTGTGAGATGGGTGAGCTGAGAGACAGTAATTGGCCCAGCTGGCATTCATGGCTAAGGCAGGACTTGAATTCATGGTCTCCTGCTTTCTGGCTTGGTGCCTTAACCACTAAACTAAACTGGCGCTGTGGGTGCATATGATATTTTCTAGATTTACAAAGTAGCAGATTTCTGAGCTATTTATTTATTCATTTATTCATTTATTCATTTGCATGTGCACAAATATGTGCTTCATTCCTAAAATTAGAATTTAATATTTGTATGTTGCATATTTCATTCTTTGTAAATCAGCAGATTCCACTAGCCCAGACAATATCTAAAAAACATAATATTGTTGATTCACTCGTGAAGTTCTTCCTATACACTTACATACAGGGAAATCTTTACTGATAGTAAATTATGTTTTCTTTTCTACTCATGATTCCTCCTTTATTGGCAGGAGATCTGCCAGTGATTGACTTTGTCAGACATCAGCAAATGGTTGTGCATCCTTAAAGGCTCTGCTATTAATCTGATTATCTCTCCCTTCTCAGAAAATGAGCAAGAGGGACTATTACATTTTATACATCTTGTCCTCTCCTTTCATTTCCCCCCAGTTTTTTGGTTATTTTAAAAAACTTCATTGCATTGTTCAAAGCACAACCAAGAAAAAATAAAGGAGAAAGAAAAAGAAAATATTTGCAGACTAGGTAAAATTAAGGAAGAATTTTCCAAGTAATCTTACATTAGTAGGCTGAATGCAACCACATGTTTACTGGATCCGTGCCCCTCCTGGCTGGTACTGGCTGCCCGGGAGGGTACACGAGCCTGGCTCCAGGGAATTATAAACGCTTCTTTACGGGAGGGTGTCTTCCCCGTAGCCTTGAAGGAGGCGGTGGTGAGGCCCCTCCTTAAGAAGCCTTCCCTGGACCCAGATGTATTAGCTAACT